>NC_143016.1:18287395-18359895 GCF_055824585.1 Amblyomma mixtum
TTATAACGCAACAAGCAACGTGCAGGCACTAAGTGGAAACCTTAATATAAATGCATTGGACAGTATTCATAGCGTTGATCGGCAAACACTGAGCTTAACTGGTTAACAATCAAGGGTTTGAAACAGCCATTTACGAAGGGTAGCGGATCGGGCTAGTCGGTGCAGATTTGACATTTTTCGAAGCGCTAAAACAACAAGGACGCAGAGCGCTCGTCCCTGTCTGTTCCCTCTGCGTCTTTGTTGTTTTAGCGCTTCGAAAAATGTCAAAGCCATTTACGATTTAGTGAAATTTAGAATTCTGAATTTCAACTAATTAAATACAAAAATTAGGCCCTGAGTATTTCGGGAGCAATTAAGAAAATATTTAAACTCTCAGAAAATATTTACTTTTGTTCGCTTCCCACGTGCATACGAAAACAAACACAGTCACCTATTTTTCGCTTCGAGGAACTCTCAAGTCCGCTTTTGCTGAGCACGATTCTCAAGCATAAAAGTTCAGAAACTTTGCAATTTTAGTATTTTACCAGAATGTCAGGCTCAACTTCCAAGTTGTGCCCCTCGCTCTGCAAAATACCCACTCAAAAGATGTAGGTAATTTGTATTTCCCATACTCTAAGAAAGATCTCTGATGTAATTCAAAACGAACGCTTTTTCAATCGCGAGTGCCGCTTGGGAACTGCTATATATTTTATAGGCGCTACCTGAGCCATGTGAAGCCTTTGGCTTGACTTGGCTGCGTGATGCTCTCGCCAAATTGCGTCACCGCAGTAAGAGCAGAAAAGGACGCTAATAAAGGGTCCATGCTGCCACACGCAAAACGAGAGCTCCAATTCTAGAGCATGAACGGCACTGAACGCACAATGTTCCTCCACACGAAAACATGGTTCAGCGTCCATCCAAAGGCATGCACCAGGGCACTCAGGAGCACATCTTCGGTGACGGCGTGGAGCGGAGTGCTGAATCAGGTTCGGCCAAATAATAATCTTACGAGGCCGAGCGCAGCTCACACCGCCCAGCCTGACGCTGTTCATAGATGTAGAATATGGAACGATGAGCACAGGTTACCCGACGCTGACCGTTATGCACGGTTCGGAAAAAGCTCACCGTAGCCACAATCTGCTCATGTTGCCGCGTCTTGCGCTGACGGGAGAACACGATACCTCAGTCCGACTGAGCAGAGTGGATGTTTGGCATATGGCACTGTTGCCAGGAACCGGTCCTCGATCACATTTTTCTTTGTGCATTTTTGCTTTGTTTCCAGGCGAAGCAGCCTATCTTCTTATTTCACCTACTCGGGGCCGAGCACCAGCATCCGTCGTCGGTCTGGTCACGCGAGATCACCAGAGCATGTAATTTGCCAGCAAAAATGTCGGCGGATTGCTCACTGTAGTGCATAGGCTTTCGCGGCATGCGGTATTGAATATACGCTTTTACTTCATATTTCACACATTATTGAATAGAACTTCTTTTTTTGGCGAGTTGGTGCATGTCGGTCATGTAGAAAGGTTTAGCCCAAGCAGACACCCACCAAGAAAAATACGGCACTCACACACAAACGCTAGTGACTGTGTGTCGTCTTTCTCGTGGTCTGTGTGTGTTTTTCCTATGCCTTTTTACAAGACCGCAAATTATGCTCCTACAGCTGCACAAGACGCCGTACCGAAGAATACAATACACCACCCGAGACTCGAGCCAGCGAAGCGTTTCCCTTACGCTGCTAAAACAAGAAGATGCAAATGGCGGGACGACCTGGTGTGTGCAATGGCCATCTTTATGCACGGTGATCACACATACAAACCATTACACTTCGTATAGACGTTTTGGACTATGCAAGTCAGCTTCAATCACACGTTAATTCATTCAAAAAAGTTTTCCCGCAGCATGGCTGAAGTGTATGCGAACGAAACACAATAAGTGATAAGAGAATAAAAAATAAAGAACAATTATTGCAAGATAGTGCGGATGATCAGATTTAGTTTTTTCCGCGCTGTGCATTAATGGAGAGCTATAGCATAGCGTGATGCGCGATCCGCTACCGTGACCGCATCCGCCGGAACTATGTATACGCGCAAAATCGTCCCGACGCGGCACGGGCGCACGCAACTGACTCAACTGACGGGAACGTGGCGCCATCTGGCGCCTACATGGGGTTCTGCGCATGCCCAGTGGTGCCTCGCGGAAGTGGATGATGCTATGCTATAAATCTAATATTTTGTCCTGGGTTACGTTAAGGCTTGCGTTGCGGATGCGTAATGCATTGTGACGGTCCCATCACCGCACTTGTTGACTTGGCAATTTCGTCACTGGCGTCCCAGAACCCTCCTCGCAGCGCCGCCTCTCCTCCTCCGCTCTTTTCTCCCTTCTCTTTTTTTCTTTCACGGCTGTTGCGCTCTTCGGTCTATTCCTCCGGCGAGTCTGCCTCCGCGCACCGCCGCCGCGAATCTGCGCGTCTTCTGGACCTGGTCAGCGCGCCTCTCAATGTGCTGACGCATGAATACGTAGGTGGTGGTGGAAACGTTTATTGCCAATGATGTAAATCGTAGGGGGCGCCTGGTTTGCCGCAAAAGTTTGCATGATTACGAGCATTGGTCTGGGTATCGGGCATGCAGCAGTATTGGGTATTGAGCAGTCCGGGTTTGTAGTTGTCGCCAATGTGCAGCCTGCGCTATGGTGAGGGACGAAGCGGAGGTGCGTATTCCCTTCTTTTGTCTCGGTAATACGAGAGAATATCACGGAAGGAGACCAGGTAGTGCATTCCCTGCTCACGACAGTATGAGGCATTAAAGGCTTTCGCCTTAATAAAGCGATTCTGCTCGTATTGTCTTTCACAGCTGTTCTGCTCCTGGCGAGCTTCTAGGGCGGCCGGCTCGCGATTTTCGCGTTGCCCTTCGAGCCATTTGTGTGGCCGGCACGTTCCTCGCGCAAAGAAGGCGACTGCGCACGTACTTAAAATGGCGTTAAAGGGCGATTCACACGACGGTCCGTTCGCCCGCGGCCCGCGCACTACCTGGTCTCCTTCCGTGATATTCTCTCGTATTACCGAGACAAAAGAAGGGAATACGCACCCCCCGCTCCGTCCCTCACCATAACGCAGGCTGCACATTGGCGACTACAAACCCGGACTGCTCAATACCCAATACTGCTGCATGCCCGATACCCAGACCAATTCTCGTAATCATGCAAACTTTTGCGGCAAACCAGGCGCCCCCTACGATTTACATCATTGGCAATAAACGTTTCCACCACCACCTACGTGTTCATGCGTCAGCACATTGAGAGGCGCGCTGACCAGGCCGCGGTTCAGAAGACGCGCAGATTCGCGGCGGCGGTGCGCGGAGGCAGACTCGCCGGAGGAATAGACCGAAGAGCGCAACAGCCGTGAAAGAAAAAAAGAGGAGAAGGGAGAAAAGAGCGGAGGAGGAGAGGCGGCGCTGCGAGGAGGGTTCTGGGACGCCAGTGAGGAAATTGCCGTTGACTTTACCGCGCCCCTCTCTCTCACTTACGCCCATCCGTGTCACGCATGCGAGCTTGCACTCGTCGTTGTTCCTCTTTATACATGGTTCTGATATTATCGCGATTTAGCTACCACCTCAGAAATGCTGCATTGTCTAGCGCGCCAGCATATAGTTTTTATTTATGCTCGGCGGCATTCTCTATTATGCCGCTCCGTCGTTTCCACTGCGGCACCCACCTTCTATCTATGCCAGTGCGTCGCTGTGTCCTCGGGGGTCCCCTATCTGGGCCGCTCTATCGCTTCCTGCTTCGGCGCATATTTCCGCCGCATACGCACCCGCCAGGAGTATCCGGCGCATGCGCGCCCTCCTGCGCCTTCTTTCCGGAACTTTTTTTTTCAATTTTGTCCCAGTCCTCCTGCACACGTGCTTTACCCAACACCTGGGCCCTTTCTGTTGTACGCGGACACTTGAGGGGGACGACGCTCGACACTCGACACGACGTGAACGAGGGAGAAGCTTCCTATAACAGCTGCCGCTGTAAACAGTTGGCAGCGCCGACGTTCGATAGTGGAAATTTTGAGCGGCAGGTGGATAATAAGTATGTGCAGCTATAGAATCACGGTTATGACGTCAGCTGACAATAGTGCTACTCCAACGACAAGTCAAACTTTTGCCTTCAAAATTTAAAGGGGACATTCTCGATGCATATCACTTACATAATGTGAAAGCTTGACGCCTTTTGCTTGGTTCTTGAGTACGTGCGAGAATGACCTTACGTAAGCAGCACTGTAGGTCAGTTCAGCAACGGCGTATTGCTATAAGAGATGGAAGCTTATTAGAGCTAGAATTTGTATTAGCTGAAAGGGTGAACTTATGCTTCTTGGAGATTACCGCACCCCTAAACTTCCCGCTGCGGTGTGGGTCATCGGAAGCAATGGCTATTTTGAACTGCAGAGCACATGGACAATGCACGCGTACTTAAAGACAAGGTTTGAGACAAAAGTGCTGCTGAAGCAATAACTGTGTTGCGATGAGGAGGTATATGCCGATGACATCGGGTTAACATGGTCACACATAATTGCGCTTTTGAAAAAGACTTGGGACAACACAGGGATGACAAAAACTCTGGTGCGCAAAGTGTTTGTGTCGTCCCAAGTCTTTTTCAAAAGCGCAATTATGTGTTACCATGTTAACTACCAACACGCCCAATTTGAAACCCTCTTAATGTCATCCGGTTATCTAATAGTAGAAATAGATACAGACTGCTACTGCATGATAAGTGTCAGAGCGCGCTGAGAGACACGACTGGCGTAACGAAGGACTGCTGGTTCACGCTCTTGAAAGAGTACTATTGACAGCGCTCTACTCATCGTAAAAAAAAATAGTTCTTCTCTCTGATTAAAAGGCCGCGCCTTATAATCTTACGATTGCACCATTGATATTGCTTCTGGGACTTGATCTCTCGAGTAGCTGAAATGGGTCTTGTTGGGCCCCCAGAGCCCTAACAGCATATCCTGAACCTTGACGCTTTCACTGATTGCTGCAGCTCCAACCATTATCATCTTCCGGCAACCGCTGAACGCAGATCCGAGGACCATCATTATGAGTGCATGACCTTTATTGGTTTGCGTTTCCTAACGCGAGACTGTCCTATTACCTGATCCACTCAATGCTAGGTTAAATATCCTACCTTAACGTCCAGAGTGCCTTAACGAGGGCTCAGCATCTGATTGCTGCTTAGCTGGATTGTTGACTTTCTGTATTCCCTGAAAGGAAAGTTACAACATAATATTAACGTGAAGCATTCGGAAAAAAACAAACTGCTTCTGCCATCTCGCCTGCATTCTGCCTGCAGCAGCTACTGTACTCAGTCTGTAGTAATGCATCCCTGGTTAGCTTTGCGCACCGCTAACTATTTAAAAAAGCCTTTCTCAGGGGCAACGGTGACCGGTCCTCGGGCATTTTAGATGAAGCAGGGGCAGAGCCTGTTTTCTTTTTTTACTTTAGTTCCACGTTTGTGACTCTTCACAAAGCTATGTTACAGTGGAGCATTTAACAGGTGGCAATGAGGCTAAAGTGGTCCTTAATAATTTTCGCATCGCTCCATATTTCATTGCTCAATAACAGACTCCGTCTTTCTGTGTGCTTTATAATTTGTGCCTCTTTCACTGGCTGATAATAGAGAACACTGCTTCGTGACACTTGAATGGAAGCATTTAAACTCTGGTCTTTCTTTCAAGCAGCGCAGCCTGCGTTTTTTTTTCAATTTTTTTTACTTGATATAAAGCATTACTGCTTAATGGAGCAATCCTACACCATACGTTGTTAGCAGTTTTAACGTTCACGAATTACGAACTGGGTACCATGAGTAGAGCTTTCATATACTGGTAAATAATAGTTCATAAATAATAGTCATATACCGGTAATAATAGTAATAATAATAACGCCGCTGCGGTGGCTCAGTGGCTATGGTGCTCGGCTGCTGTCCCAAAAGACGCGGGTTCGATCCCGGCCGCGGCGGGTGGAATTTCTTTGGAGGAGAAATTCTAGAGGCCCGTGTACTGTGCGATGTCAGTGCACGTTAAAGAATCCCAGGTGGTCGAAATTTCCGGAGCCCTTCACTACGGCGTCTCTCATAGCCTCAGTCGCTTTGGGACGTCAAACCCCATAAACCAAACCAATAGTAATAATAATAATAGCCCGTTGGAGCAAAATCGGCAACCGCAGTCAGCACACCTGCCTACACCTACCAATGCCAAGCGTCCTCCTCTTCCTTCTCCCCCCCCTCTCTCCATGGAGACGCTGGACTAGCACTGTCAGTTTATAAGCAAGTGACTAAGACGGAAGGAGCAATGATCAGTAAATGAAGCAGTTGTAATCAGAACAGAATCAGGATTGCAATAGAAGCACAATTGGAGTAGACTCAAGAGGTCAATAGAAAAATGGAACGCTATCGGAATTCCTCCGCATCAATTCATTTGATGGCACCTGAATTTTTTTCCACTAACCGTATCGGTTTCCAGCGCAAACAAATAAGAGGAGGCATATGGAGAGGCGGATTTCTCCCGATGGCGGCATTTCTATTCTCTTTTTTCTTAGTGAATGGAATGAAGGCACGTGCAGAAAACGGAAACAAGTTTAACAGTAGCACAACTTTATATTTCTTGATACATTTCACAAGGTTATAAAGGGTACTACTTGAGTCGGAGTGCCACAGGGAGGGCGCGAAATTAATATACTCGCCAAGGACATGCTCTATCAACGCCGAAATATAGGCTCACGCAAGAGCTGTTCTTATATTGTCACGGCCTGACGTACAGGCCGGCGGCGAGAACACTTGAAGACAGGGAGCACAGAAAAACAAGGAGGTCCACCAGCAGCAACGTCGTCGTCGGCGCGCGGCAAACACTCCTCGTCTTTTTCTTCCACTCGCGACACTGCCTCCCCCTATAAAGTAGCATCGTCCCGATGCTAACACGGAAGCAATGGCACAGGGTGGAAAGCCGCACACATGCACAAAAACTCCTGCTGGCCAGTGTAGAAGGAGGTCGGCAAATCCGTTCGGGGGCAGACGATCATCGCGCGTAGTACGGCTTAAGCCGCACTACGTGTACAATTTCAGGGCGGGGTGAACGACGTGATGACGGTCGTGTTCCTTCGGGCAGCACCTCGTAGTTGAGTTCACCGATGCGGCGAAGAACTGTATACGGCCCAAAGTACCGCTTTATGAGTTTGTCGGAGAGACCTCGACGGCGTACCGGCGTCCACACCCAGACCTTGTCTCCAGGGTAAAAATGGACGTCGCGTCGACGGAGATCGTACCGACGAGCGTCGGCATGTTGTTGGTGTTGGATGCGGAGTCTAGCGAGTTGCCGAGCTACTTCCGCGCGCTCGCATACTAGTCGGGCACCATCGTCTACGTTGACAGGCGGCTCGTGCGGTAGCATAGCGTCAAGCATCGTGGTGACCTGTCTGCCGTGGACCAGCTGGAAAGGGGTCATACCGGTCGGCTCCTGGACAGCGGTATTATAAGCGAATGTAACGTAGGGCAGTACGGAGTCCCAACTGCGATGGGCGACATCCACGTACATGGCGATCATGTCGGCCATGGTCTTGTTCAGCCGCTCCATCAGCCTATTCGTTTGCGGATGGTACGCAGTAGTTCGGCGGTGGCTGGTGCAGCTGAGACGGAGGATCTCCTGTGTGAGCTTGGCCAGAAACGCGGCATCCCGGTCAGTGATCAAAACGGCAGGGGCATCGTGACGGAGCACTATGCACTCAATAAAAAATTTGGCTGCCTCAACAGCTGTCGCAGACGGAAGTGCCCGGGACTCCGCGTATCGCGTTAGGTAGTCCGTCGCTATAATAACGTACCTGTTGCCCGAATGCGACGTCGGAAATGGACCAAGAAAATCCATTCCGACAGTGTGAAACGGAGCAGGTGGTGGTTCGAGTGGTTGGAGAAGACCAGCTGGTCGTACGGGCGGTGTTTTGCGCCTTTGACACTCTCGACAAGTTCTTACGTAGTGACAGACGTACTTGGGAAGTGTCGGCCAGTAGTACCGTTCTCGAATACGTGAAAGTGTCCGGCTGTAGCCAAGGTGACCAGCTGTAGGATCGTCGTGGCAATCTTGGGCGACCTCGGAGCGCAGGTCTTCTGGCACAACAAGAAGCCACGACCTCGGGCTGCTGTCGAAGTTCTGCTTGTACAATACGCCGTGCATTATCTTGAACGTCGCCAGCATGCGCTGGAAAACGCGAGGCACCGCAGCTTCGTGGCCTTCCAAGTGCGCCATCAGCTGACCAATCTGAGGATCACTGCGTTGCCGAGCAGCCATATCTGCAGTGTCCAATGCCCCAAGAAAGCCGTCCTCGTCGTCATTTTCGCCTCCCGGTGCCGGCTCCACAGGGGCTCGAGACAAGCAGTCAGCATCATGATGTTTGCGGCCGGACTTGTAGGTGATGGTGACGTCGTACTCCTGTAGCCGAAGGCTCCACCGGGCAAGGCGGCCTGCTGGATCCTTAATATTTGCAAGCCAGCACAGCGAATGGTGGTCGGTGACGACACGAAAAGGGCGACCGTACAGATAGGGCCGGAATTTGGTGATGGCCCAGATGACAGCGAGGCACTCTTTTTCAGTTGTCGAGTAATTGCCCTCCGCCTGCGAAAGAGCTCGGCTGGCATACGCAATAATCCTCTCAGCGCCGTCCTGGAATTGCACCAGCACTGCTCCTAGTCCTTTGTTGCTGGCGTCCATGTGGAGTTCAGTGTCGGCGTCTTGATCAAAATGACCTAATATGGGGGATGTTGCAAGGGCGTGTTTTAATTGGCGGAATGCTGATTGCTGCTCCTCGGTCCACTCAAAGGCAACGCTATCCTTCGTAAGGCGGTAAAGTGGCGCCGCGATCTGGGCAAAGTTTCGAACGAAACGCCTGAAGTATGCGCAGAGACCGAGAAAGCTTCTGACGGTCTTCTTGTCCGAGGGTGGAGGGAAGGATGCGACGGCAGCCGTTTTCTCTGGATCTGGCTTCACACCCACTTGGCTGACGATATGACCAAGGAACTTCAGTTCACTGTATGCGAAGCGGCACTTCGAAGGCTTGAGCGTAAGTCCGGTGTTCAGAAGAGCTTGAAGAACTGCTTCAAGACGCACCAGATGGTCTCTGAAAGTGCTTGAGAAGATGACAACGTCATCCAGATACACGAGACATGTCTGCCACTTCAGACCGGCTAGCACGGTATCCATGACTCGTTGAAATGTCGCGGGCGCTGTACACAGGCCAAACGGCATCACCTTAAACTCGTAGAGGCCATCCGGGGTTATAAATGCGGTCTTCTCGCGGTCGCGCTCATCCACTTCAATTTGCCAGTATCCACTCTTCAAGTCGATGGACGAAAAATAGCGGGCATGACGAAGACGGTCGAGGGTGTCGTCGATGCGTGGGAGTGGATATACGTCCTTCTTGGTCACCTTATTGAGTCGCCGGTAGTCAACGCAAAATCGAAGGGTCCCGTCTTTTTTCTTGACCAGCACTACAGGTGCGGACCACGGACTGTTGGATGGTTGGATGACGTCGTCGCGTATCATTTCGCGGGGTAAACACTCCTCGTCTTTTTCTTCCATTCGCGACAATATTTCAAAATGCTATTTACAGAAACAATCAATGCGGTGTAGAACATACAAAAATAGAGTGCCTGAAAAAAATTATTGGCGGGCAGTCGACTAGCGCACGCAATTTTCCACTTCAGGAGACCACATTAATAGGATATTATTGCTGCGCACTAGGAACACCTAAACACGGAAAGGTAAGCCTACTTCGGACGGATTACGAACAAGGCTTACTACGGAGGATGAGGACGAATAGAAAAAACAATTTGCATGGTGTTTGTGCTGCAGCTGGAGCGATAGTACTGCTGATAATGACAGGGTTCATGATGGTATTAATGAGAAATAAATGCGCGAAAAAATTCGTGCTCGTGTTGATGGCATCTCTTTTTCTATTTCTCCTCGGACTGGGAATTTACCGCGCACACTTCGAATATTATAGGGGAACAAGAAACACGCTGGCGCTTCTACGCGCAAAGAACTTCACTGAAATGTGTGAAAATTTGACGGATTGGCGGTGTTTGAAGTCAGGCAAAATTAACTTCGCATTCGAGGCCAATTTACTTCACCCGTATACACTGTCTGTCTCCTCAGTAGCGTATAGAAGCCAATATCTGGTCATTGGGATGGTCATATTCTGCACTGTGGCGATCATATTGCCCTGCTCCTCAGAACAATGGGTGTATGTTTCGACTGCACAGTAACCTATATTGCCGAAACAGAGAAATATTGTCACGCTTTGCTCGACTTCATACGGTGAACGTGTTCCTTTTTATTCATTCTTTTTTTAATGATCCGCGACATGGCCAAACTAACACTTAACCAATCACATATCAAATCATGTCACATATACATTATGTCATATATACATGTACATCATCATGATCATAGCAATGTAATATTGGTTATACTTCCGTATGAGAAGTTTGCAATGGCATCTAAACTAAAACTTACTCAAATTTATAACCAATGTTTATAGAACGTTCAACACAGCCGCATGCAAATTTTCATCGCAATTCATAAACAAGTCAGCTTTGAAAACGCATTGCGCCGCACGAGTAAGAGCCGCATCAAGCAGGCAGATATTGTGTGGACGCACCTCATCATAACCGTTCACGCCACAGGAACGCCTACAACAGACAAACCGCGGACAGCACACGACTATTAATATTCCCTGGCTGCCACCCGTGGCCTTTCCGAAAGGTCATCTGCAGGCTCGCGCATACGGTGGAGTTATTGCGGTTGAAGGCTAGAAAGTGGCTGCGAATACGTCATCCATCACGTGAAGAAGTTTGCAGGCGCACTCGACTTCAGCAAGTAATAAAGAGGGAAGGTTTTCAGGTGTCCTGCGCTAAGAGAACCGCTCTTATACCAGGCCGCAGCTTCCCTGCGGAAGTATGTAATGAACCTTGAGGGGGCAGGGTACGAACAAGCTCAGGGTAATGTTGTCCTCCAGTGCACACAGAATTGCTTCTCCGCTGAGTGCAAAGAGAACGAGTGCGCGTGTTGTAGTACACGTCGCAGCACTCAGCGAATCCAAGATTTACCGAAGATAATTCGAGTTGGTGTTCCTAAGTTTACATTGACGCCAGTCAACAGTCGTTGTGACAGTCATTAAGAGCAGGAAGCTCTGCATGTAAGGAGACATCCTTCCGTCATTTTTAGTTATTTCTGAGCGAACCAAAACGGAGATGGGAGCGGCATGAAATGAGATGCGCATATTAAATATGGATATTTAAGAAAATAGGGTGGTTGTAGTTGTTCCAGCGCAAGGCTAGTTGAAGATGAATGGGAAAAGTTTCTTCCCCTCAGTGGACTCTTGCCGAACTAATCAAAATAATGGCGAGAACAGCTGCTGCTCAAGACGAGTTACACAACGGGAACTTACTATTTCTTTCCTTGTGCTGTTAGGAATAATTATTGCCGGCGGCTGAATATAAAAAAAAACCTGTGTTTAGTTTACATTTTGCTCTTACGCAAAAGGATGAGAAGTGTTTCGTTCTTCTCGCTTCTACACTGTACATAATGGCGCGGTATTTTTGCCCCAATTCTTATGCCATCTTGCGTTTCCGTTTGTCATAGATGTCAGCTCGAACGGTTTCCTTTCTTTTCAATCTTCCTACCTTCCCTGTTCTTTTTTTCTCTCTTTTCTCTCTCTCCTGCGAAAAACGCATCAAAGTGAATGAGGCGAATGTTCATTCTATGATATTCAGGAGTCGTTAAGCAGCATCATTTTCTTCGGACCTGACCGATGTATTCAATATGTCCCTGTTTTTGCCAGAAGAAGGCGGCAGAAAGTGAGCTGAGCAGATGAGATTATGAAGTTTGCGGGGATACGGCGGTCACAGCTGGCAAAGACCAGGGTTAATTGCAGAGACATGGGAGAAGCTTTCGCCCTGCATTGCACGCAGTCGGGCTCGTGGTGAGGATGATGACGTCTTCGCCAGATACGTACATCAAATTCGGGCTGTCCGAAGATACCCATTTACTTGTTCTTACCGTGGTGAAGAATGATTTATAGTTTGGTTTATGGGGGTCTAACGTCCCAAAGCGACTCAGGCTATTAGGGACGCCGTAGTGAAGGGTGCCGGAAATTTCGACCACTTGGGGTTCTTTAACGTGCTCTGACATCGCACAGTACACGGGCCTCAAGAATTTCGCCTTCTTCGGAATTCAGCCGCCGCGGCCGGGATCGTACCCGCGTCTTTCGGGCCAGCAGCCGAGCGCCGTAATCACTGAGCCACCGCTGCGGTTACCGTCGTGAAGAGTGCAAAACGTTTGAGTAAAATGCAAGCAGCTCTACGTGATGAATATAAGCAAAAATAAGTAGTCGGTACACTCACATGACATGAAGTAACACAAAACTGCGGACAACATATCGAGATGGGAGCAACACAGTGCAATAGAAAACACAACAACACTGCAAACAACAACACAACAGAACAAAACGGAAAACAACAAAGAATATCAAGGCGGCAGAACACAACAGGAAACAACCAACGACAACAGGAACAACACGCAATAAAAAACGCGCCCATGAACAGACAGGCACTAATGAAAAAGAGAAAAGGGCGCCATAAGGTTCCAAAAATGAAAAAGAGAAACTAATAGCCTACGACGAAGTGAAATCGACTGCCATCGCCCAAAGAACTAAAAAAATACCTAATGCTCACACCGCGACACTCTCTCAGTGCTCACAATCGCGTGTTAAACAGCTAAAAGCGCTCGTGATTAGATTCAGGAACTAAAACGAAAAGCACAAAGAGCGGTTCCGCTCGACACGCGCGTAAACTAGGACAAAAGGTGGCGGTCGCCCACTGCCGCCCGCACTCCTCCCGCTCTGTTCAAAGCAGTCACGTCATTGTAGAACCAGTCGCGTGCGTCGAGAACACGACACCACGACCCATGCGTTTATTGAGCTGCCGCGCCGTCCCCCAGCCACGCCGGAAACCCAGCCTCGCTGGAAGTCTGAGCACTTCGTTTTTGCTGAGATGCGGGACGACAGCTTGATGCCTACATCTAGTTCCAGCCTTTTTATTCCTTGTTTTACTTTCATTCCTTAAGGTTCCCTTTATTCTTCAATAGCGTGCAAGGCACGAGAGCATGCTACTAGAATAAATCGGAAAACGCAAACCTCAGAACAGAACGGGAGGAATAGCTTTTTGAAAATATCGGAACTAAAAGATAAGTACGGTAGAGGTAAAGGAATCAATATATGTGAATCGAAGGGAGAGCGAGAGCGAGAAAAAGAAGGTGAAGGCCTCTAGGGGGAGTTTTTTTGTTCCAGTCAAACTTTTATCCAGCTGCCATCGGCTGCTTAAGTTTAATTTCTGCTCTGTAAAAATTGCCTCATTTAGGTTTGTCTGCAAAAATTCATCGCTGGATCGGATTTTGTTGACTAGATACAGATCTGTCGGATCTCTAAACATTGTTCGATATTTCAAGACCCGGCTTATGGACAACATAAATGGTCAAATATGACCACAATTTTACCGCCGCGAGCCTTCACTTCCTCGGAGCTTATGGTGAACTAAATTGCTGCAAAATTATTTTATTCTTAGGATTAGTCTCTGGATATTATGGCTATTATGACTATAGCTGCTATATTCGGATCTTACTGCTAGTATCCGTTTTTCATAGCGGTAGTGTTTCTGTGGAAATAAAGACTGTATATCATAGCCCATACTAATACTTTCTCGTGTAAGAGCCGGTTGACATTTGCATGCAATGCTCAAAATTAGAGAATTCTTTGCTAACTTCTCTACTTCAGAAAATTGTAGTATCCTCCACGGCGCTGTTAACATTAAATATAACGGGCATAAATGGCTCTACAACACGAAAAAAAACGAACATCGTGCACAAACTGCCTGCTTGTATTAGGATGTTTTCGTGCAAAGTACAAGCAGAAATGTACAGAAGCACCGCGGTAGAACTGACGGCACTATCGTTGTTGTAGCACTGGATTCATTCGTGCAGAAGTCGTCGTGAGAGAGTTGAACGGGATTCTTGCTCTTTTTGATTGCCTAAAATCTTGGAAACTCAAGAGCTAGGCAGGAATATGCAGACTTTAGTAGTGAGTGGAAAATTTACCCGTGCATTAGGCCTCGATGCAATCCAATGGGATGGGCTAAATAGGATATGCGTGTTGCTTCCCCAAGGAGCATAAACGCTGGCAACATGCAACTGGTTTTCAGCGTAACGGGAGGTTTATCTTTATTGTTTCAGAGATCCCGTTCTGGAAAAAATCCGGCCCCGGCATTGTGAAGGAAAAAGCACGTGGCCCACCTGCCCCTATGTTACGTGGCCTTGTTACTTCCTCACAACCTGCCCACTGCGATAGGCGGCAACTTGCCCACCGGTGGCTGTGTTTCAAATTCCTACCTGTCGGAGCATTGGCGTAACGCTTAACCGCTGCACAACTGCGCCAGGAAGGGAATGTGACTCCTCGCGGTCTATAATTTAAAGTAGAGATTAAACGTATTTGCGAAGATTAAACGTATCTGCGAAGGGATGCGCAAATAAGACGTACCCCAGGCTGCTGAAGAGATCCAATAAGGCTATCGCGTCATACCCTTAAGGAGGAGGTCAAGTCCCTTCTCAAGCTTTTATTTACCAGAATCTGAGTTTCGCCCTCAAGAGTAAAACAAAATTTCAGGGATTCCCATCCGAGGGGTTAAAGTGTGATAAGGGTAAGTGCTTGGCGTGCAAACATGGTCCTCTCGGCCAAGGTGTCCAAGATAGACGAACCGGAAAATTGAAGGCCAGCTGGAACGAAATATTACGCACTTTGGCTAGCAGATCAGAAAGGCGGTCCAGATGGTTCGTACTTGAATGCATCTTGTAACTGCGCCAATGACATTAGACGAAGAAGGAAGCTTCCGCCTTATCGTGTGGTGCTGCGTCGCCTGCTTGAACCGCGGTAGGAAGAACGCAACGCAGCGCAATGTGCAGCGACTGGCTGCTGCGTGAACTGAGGTACCGCGTCAGGTACTTCTACGCCGCCAGAAGGAACATAATTGTGGAAAGCAGCTAATAGAAAACACCATTGGCTGTGATTATATTCTGCCTACTGTCGTTAGTCTACTGGAGTGGTTGAAAGAACAGTCAAGAACACTCAGCACGCGGCCTACTTTGCTTTTATATCGCTTCTTCTCAAGTATTGCTGGCGCAGTCAGAATTTTTTTTTTATTTAGTACATACTGCAGACCCTTTTCAGGGTCCAAGCAGGACAGGCATATATTCTTAAAACTCAAAAGATACAGAACACAATGAAAAGAAATATACATAAAAATGAGGAGACAAATATTGCAAACTATTACGATGTCATAACATGGTTCCAATCGGATATTGTCCGCGGAAAAAACGAATATTTAAAACAGTCAGTTTTCGCAAAATACGGTGTCAATGAGTGAATGTGATGATGTCGGGTATAACGTGTGGTTAAAGGGGATATGTACTGTGAAGGATCCAAAGCAAACTTATGGTTAAGTAAAGAATAAAGAAACTCAAGGCGATATTTTCCTCTTCGCGTTTCAAGTATTTCAATATTGTTAGCCGCCATGAGGTCAGTGGGGGAGTCGGTGATTTTAAATTTGGAATAGATAAACCTAACAGCTTTTCTTTGAACCCTTTCTAATTTATATATGTTAAGTTTAGTGAATGGGTCCCAAACAACCGAAGCATACTCAAGCTTTGGCCTGATGTAAGTGTTATACGTTAGCAGTTTTACGTGAGAAGGTGAATTTCTTAGTTTATGCCTCAGAAAACACAGCTTTTTAAATGCAGAGGAGCATATGTTATCTATATGTGAGTTCCAGGAAAGACTGCTTGTGATTGTTACACCTAGATATTTGTAGCTATTAACCTGCTTTAGTGTTGATGATTCGTGTGTATACACGTGGTTAATTGGGTTCTTTTTATGTGTTATTTGCATCGAAACTGTTTTTTCAGTGTTAAGAACCATGGAAAACTCGCTGCACCAATCAAGAACATTTCGAAGACACTGGTCAAGTTTGTTTTGATCGTTAGTACACGTAATTTGACGGAAACCGACACAATCATCTGCAAACAAGCGAATATGAGTTCCTGGAGTAACCACATTAACAATATCATTGATGTAAATCTGAAAAAGCAAAGGCCCCAAGACGCTTCCTTGGGGCACCCCAGAGGTGACTGGGAGACAACTGGAGCTGCACCCATCGAGTGAAACAAATTGCACTCTATTCGTGAGGTAATCTTGAATCCACGATATTAAAATGTCTGGAAGATTAATGTTTTTTAGTTTTTGAATGAGTTTTCCGTGGTGAACTTTATCAAATGCTTTGCTGAAATCCATAAATATGGTGTCTATTTGACCATTCATATCCAGTGTTTCAGCAAAAGTGTGTACTATTGTAACTAATTGTGTTATTGTAGAATAGCCCTTTCTAAACCCATGCTGAAAGTCGCTTAATATGGAGCGTTCTTCAAGAAATTTGTTAATATGTTTAGCAATAATATGTTCGAGCATTTTACAGCATACGGAAGTTAAAGAAATAGGACGGTAATTTTGTAGTAATGTGCAGTCACCTTTTTTAAAGATAGGAACAACTCGAGCAGTCTTCCATTCAACCGGAAGTTTTGATGACAGCAGAGATTTTTTAAACAACACAAAAAGAAACTTCGCAATTATTTCGGCACAGCGTCGCAAAAATACATTTGGTAAATTATCAGGACCAGAAGAAGTTTTAGGTTTCAGTTCTAAAAGCAAAGCAAATACACCAGGGAGGCTAACAAAGTCAACCTACGATACAGGAAAATATGATGCGCTTTGTACAGTTTGTACACCTGCTTCAGAGAATACGCTGTGAAAAAAAAGAATTAAAATGGCATGCAATGTCAATCGGATCAGTCAAAGTATCTCCCTCCGCTGTTATTTTTGAGATATGTTTCTTGCTGTCACTCAGGAAGTTCCAAAATTTACTTGGGTCATTTTTAACAAAACTGGGTAACGTTGTGTTAAAGTACAAGTCTTTTGACTCACGAACCGCACGTTTAAGATTATTTTTAAGCGTTTCAATCTGACTTAACTGGTGGTTTTTTTTCTTAGATCTTTTTAGTTTTCGCTTCAGTTGAATAATCTTCCGCGTCATCCAAGGTGTGCGTTTGTGTGCGGACGTCTGGAAGGATGTACACGGTTGAGGCCGAGACCGGCCACCGCCAAGAATTGACTGGCCTGTCATCCCTGAATGGAAAAGGCTTCAAGAGCGAACCCATCATTGGAATCTGATGAACCACGGCAGAAATAAAGAGAGCTCGAGTGTATGCCCCCTACCACGATTGGGGAAGCGCCCGGATAACTTTCCAAGCTTCGCGTAAAAGCGTTCATCGGCGTGCGTGCGTTCGCAGAATTCGGTTTCTTTTCGCTTCCGTCAGTGGGTTCAATCCCGACGTCGGCAGCCAGACTTCGATTGAGGCAAAATGCAAGGTGCACAAAGCCCCAGGTTGTTGCAGTATATTCAGAGTACCACACTGTAGCACCTTTCTTGCCTTTCTTCGTTATTTCTCCTTCTGTTTCTAGACGGCCTGCTTGAGGTGACCACCGAGAATTGGGAGCTTTAGTGCTCCTTGGATTTCCTGAAAACCAGTTTTCATTTTTTCTCGTGAATTCCAGTCAGGTGACATCGGAAATCGATTCTGCCTTGCCAAGCATGTCCTTTGTGATTTCCACATCCAATACAGGGCCTCTCCAGAAGAAGCTTAAAAGTGGCAATTTTCTAGGCAGCCAGACACGAGAAAGAACTTATTTATTGCCTCGTCTTCTGGTGGGACAGAGTGCCCGAGAGTACAACCAGTAACATACGTACTTGTCTGTACAGTGCTCTGTGTCAGTGCGCGCGCGGTGTTTAACTTGAAAAGAGAAGCAAAGGTGAAAAGAGGGAAGTTTTGCGCGCCCAGCAGAAAGGAGCCAGAATTTGCAAAGAAGCCCCCATACCACGATTTCACATCGCCTGCTTTCCGATGTGAAAACACACGAACAACTTTCGTCGCAAGGAGGTGCTTGCCGTCAATTAGATCACGCAAGTAATGAAACTGGGATAGTTTGTTTTGCATGAGTACAAATTTGCGCAGAGGACGGGACGATGAGAAGAGGAGGCCTTTGCGTTATAATTTATACAAAAGGTCGCGCAAAACGGTTCTGAAGACAACAGACTTCCTTCGTTGCATGAGAGAACCGTGCGACCCCTAGTGCACTACACTGGCTTTGAGGGAGACAACAAGAAGCGAGACTCACTGCTTGCTGAGTGAGAATACATCATCGCTCGGCAGCAAAGCTACCTGAGAGATATTGCAGGGTATCGAAAAGAAGGCCGGCCGGTTTATTCTTTGACGAAACGTGGGTGGCGGCAGGCCACAGGGCGTTAGTTACGTGGGTTTTTGGTAGGTTTTCAGTAGTTACGTGTTTTCGGTTCATCGTCAACCGCGGCCTGATGATGGGCCGAAAATGCCTGCGGGAAAGCGACACCGAATGACAGTAACACACATCAGCAATGCGAATGGGTTCGCCGATGGCTACCTGGACGTCTTACATGGCGAAAAGAGTGGAGACTAGCGCAAATAAATTGACAGCAATCGTTTCGAGATCTGGTTAGGTTTCGAGATTTGCCACACAACCTGCCCAACGGCAATGTGATAGTCTTGTATACCGCATCGTATTATTCACGGCGTAAGAAAGCAGTGCCAACAAAAGCTTCTCGGAAGGAAGAAATCGAGCAGTAGTCCTCGAAAAAGCAAATTAGTTGGGGTGCCAGGATGTGAAAAATACAGATCCTTGATATCGTAAAATCTGTCAAGCCACGTTTTCTTAAATGAAGTGTGGATGTTGCTGCTAAGAAGGCTGGATATATCGTGCTTAGCCTCCAGCCTGACCGCTGAGAGTTCTACACTACAGAACTTGTTTAATGACGAGTGAAATGAAGGTATCGCGATGAGCAGCAAAAAGTTAAAGCTACCTTCAGTTTAAACTACCCTCAGAAAAAAAAATAGCAATAGTGATGCTAAAGAAGTTGAGGAACTGTGTACGGCATGCAATGACTACAGGAGAAAAATTCACAGCGCGCATCTCCAGCAGAAATAATATTCAACCCTTAAAGTTGACGACGGCAATGACTCGTCAGAGACCGAGCTATCAAAAATGGACACCTAGATTCAATTATATGTAGAATGCAAGGGCAATCTTCAAAGATCATTCGGCACGAGAAGCACTCCTTCTCCTTTTGCTGCTTACGTTTTTCCAAGGGTGAAATGAACTATTAGGCTTTTTGGTGACACCGATTCGTGTTTGCGTATTTGTGGCAAAAGTAAGTCCCCCACAAAGGGTGTACTTCTCTTCATGTGGCAGTGTGTGGAGTTATGCGCTAATGTGAGTGTCTAAACACGCCAAAAATTTATTCGGTACATCTTTGCTTTTAAGTCGTAAAGCAGTGCATGTTTTCACCTATATTTCGTGCATGAGTGCAGAATTCTTGTTGTTAGCGTAAAAAAACACGCCATGAAACACGCGAACAGATATGACCGCAGTGCCACGTACTGCAGTTTGCAATTAATGTTAGCGACCCTCTCTCTGTTTTGAAGCGTTCGAAGCGTATGGTAGTTTGGCCATGTGGCGCATTCCGTAAATGCTGATGGGACGCGACGACACTGGCACTGGGTGGCGCGTTCTTCGCAGTGCGCAAAATACACGCGCACGGCGGAAATGAATGCGTCATTTCTGGCCCTTGATAATGTTTTCCCCTTTTCTGCGTTTCGGTTTGAAAAATAACAATTTTTTATAGCTACCTCTGGAGTACGCACTTCAAATACGAATATTTGCTGTTGCTTTTAGGACTCTTTCATGAAATAGTAAAAAATAAATTTTTCATGTGGCGAAAAATTTCTTTGCCGTTGCCTTTTAAGGTGATTAGTCCTGGATGGATCTGTTGTAAAAAGATGTCTTATTTTTCGTGTAAGTAAGCGCTAACGTAGCCAATCTGTGAAAAAAGTTCTCGTTAAATTTTAATTCGCTGTTTGAAAGGGGAAGTTATATAATAATGTTTATATTTCTGCTTTGAAAAGCAGTCATTTTTGACAGCAATCTGGTTGACCACATCCCACAGAGTTCTGTCTGCGAGATTGTGACTAGTGCCAAAGGAAAGAAATTTAGAAGTTTTGTTGCAGTGGAAGCCTGAAACCTCGCTCAACATCCACTCTGCCTAAAACGAACCTAAAGTTATTAGACCCAATTTTAATTTGTCTTACCTGAACTGGTGAACTGAACTCTCCTGCTAGGAAATTTGTCAAAACTGGTGGGAGTTCCACAACGCTTCCTAATTAGTTTGAGCACATACACTGGTCTTAGCGAGTCCTTATCGCCTGTTTTCCCGTTTGAAAAATTATCCAGACACGGGTGCCGAGCTTTGTCCCAACGGGAATCCTAAACGAAAGCAGCTGATTCATACCTGCCCTCCGTTCCGTCCCAGAGCGCCCTAACGCTAGCCGTACGCGTGCGGTGAAGAAGCGCGTACAATGTACAGAACCGGCGGAGTTCGTAGCAGAGCCAAGCTAATTACTACCACAACGAAGGACGACTTCAGGCGCAGCGCTCAATGGCGCAGCGGCTGACCAGAGAGCAGCTAATTAAATCAGCATTGAGTGCGTCGATTTCACCAGAGCGTGCGCTCGCGTCATACGCCAACGCCGCCGATCCAGTGCCGGCCGCCAACGGGCGGAGAGAACGACACCCAACGCTGAAAGGATTCGTGGCTTCACTTGCCGCGCAAGAGTGAGCGCGAGATGACTTCGTTAGAACTTACAAATGTGGGTTTTCAGAAACCTTACGAGCTCTCGATGCAGAAGGAAAGAAAAATGAATATAATGACAATTGTAAAAAAAAAAAAAAGCGGAGCGATAAACTATGAAGAGCACTGCACTTAAAGAGAGCAAGGGTAAAAAAAATGAATAAGCATGGAATGAGAGTTGTTCTCCTCATAAAAAAGAGCCCCGCCGCGGCCCCTGTAGTCTTCGTGAAGAGGAAACGAAGGTAATTCGAAATAAAAGTGACGAGGGTTACGAGAAGGCAGGCTTGCCTGCAATTCTCCTGTAATCGAGTCAGGTATACATGGAAATATTAAGGTATACTGCTTTAACTTTTTTTAAATGCATAAAACTGCTTGTTTAAACATTAATGAGCCGGCGGACAACGCGTCTCGCATTATTGTCCCGCAATAATTTACGATGCCGACCTTTTGCAACAAATTGACAGTTATAATTAGTTTTTTTTAGTTAGTAGAATGTGTTGTGATGGCAGTAGCTCATAGCTCGGTCCTGTTTCTTCTGCGGTTGCCCCGAAGAGAAAAAATATCATATTTCAAGCACAGTAAGCAGCATAATAACAAAAGCGGGTCCCACAAGGTAGGAGCAGATTTTACTCAGCAAAATAAACGTGTTTTCCCTTACAGAAATTATATCCCTCAAGTAGTTTTCGGCTTGAAGGCTTGGATGTAATGACACACTGCTTTCATGTAGACTTCTTTACGAGTTGATGCTGGAGCTGCACTAATTTCTAGCGATAAGGTTTACGCATTATCAGTAGAATTTTACTTCATGCTTCGTCATCTGCTGGCAGTACCCAGTCGTGCAGCGATACTGGTTAGCAAGTCATTAGAATCATCATCAACCGGACTACGTCCATAGCGGGACCGAGGGCCCTCCATTTGCAGTTATTCTCGTCCTGCCACACTGTGGCAGCCCTATCACAACAAACTTCTTCATCTCATACGCCATTGCAACTGTACGCCGTACCCTGTTACGTTTATCCTCCGTTGCAATAACTGCGTTATCCTAAAGGCTCATCAGTTTTCTAGTCTTCGCATTTCATTCCTGACCCACGTCGTTTTCCTAACTTTGCAGTTTAGGCGTTTTGGTATGGCAGGACGTGAAAGGACGGTGTAGAAAGGCGGGCGATACACGAGCGCTTCTGTGTCATCTTCCTTTGTTTACCGTCCTCGTCTGGTTCCGCGCTTAAACTTTTATGCCGATTTACTCGCGTTGATTTCAGCTAAGATAAACTTAATTCGTGTTTGCGCCCCAAAGCACTCTGTTCTCTTTTTTTTCTTAAGTTTCTCCATGATTTAGTCAATTACTCGATATACTCATGATTTACCCAATTTTTCTGAGAAGTTTTAAAATATTAGCCTCGAAGGTTCCCGCCTACAGCTACTGATCAAGGCAGCAGTCATAGCTGGGACGCCACAGAGGGCGCTAGAAATATCTGGGTTCGGGCAGGCCGCCATTGGGAACTGAACTTCACAACGGTTTAACCGAAGAACTTCATCGAGTGATGCAGCCTAGCTGGGGTGTTCAAGTAGCTATCGGGCTTAAAATGAGATACGACTAGCTAAGGTACCAGAAAAGATGAAGCTATTAATAGGTGCTCGCTTATATATAGTGAGTACTGTGCAAGTATTCAGATGTTGCAAGCTTCATCTGCACTGTTAAATTCACTAGACATATCCCATTTCATGCCTGATAAATTTTTAAACATCGTAGCTAGGCTGTTTCACTCCATAAGAATCTTCAGTTCAACAGCTTCCAGTTTCAGTTCCCCAGGGCGGCCTGCCCGGATCGAGACATTTTTAGCACCCTATGCGCCGTCGAAGGTCTGACAGCTGCCTTGACCAGTAGCTTCACAGCCACTGAGGAAATAAGTTTTTGGAACAGAAAAGAACGTAGCTGTAAGAAAGTACCATCACATTAGGCTTATTTTAAGCTTCGGCTGTTTTGAGAAGTGAAATTTTTGCCTTCGAAAGTAATCATTGCGTTGACGCCATGGTCTGAAGACCGGAACTTACCTGTTTGGCTAAGGCTCTACAAAAAAAAAAAATAAATATAGGTGTAAAATGCTTTAGATTTTTGTTAGACATTGCGTTTGACGGGAGATAGGGGCAGGCTGTAACCCGAACACATGCTAGGCTGGTGGAGACACAACCCCTTCGCAATCAAGCCATAAAATTCATTGTTAGTAGTTGTAAGAACTGTCATCTTTGACGCCCTACCCTTGTAGCGTAGCAAGCCGTGCTGTTTTCCCCCAGTATGCCGTGTTTATCAAGCCGGCAGTGATTCTTATCGTAACTACGGCGTATGAACGCTAAAAAACAAGAGCAATTCCCAGTTAAGAAAAAAAAATTTGCTGTGGTTTAGCTCTGGCTAAACCTGGAGTGACGCGAGAGCTCCGCCGAGCCGCCTACTTATGCAGCTGCGACACCTCTCCTCCTCTCGAATCCCTCCTCGCCCACTCGATACGGCGCATGCGCACAACTGTTGCAGCTAAGTTTCGCCGGTGCGCCGAGCCACTGTCAGCAGCAGCTGCTCCGCACCACGTGACCAACCGGTTCAAGGACACGGCGCAGCCACGGAGCTCAAGGGGTGCCGCACTGAAGGCTCGAAGAGCTGGCGTAGTGTAGCTCTCTCTACAATGGTGTCTTTCCTTTCTCAAGTGGGCCGTTGGGTACTTGTGTTATCCACAGGGTCACTCCAGGCGCAAGCATCCAAGAGCATGTAAAACACAGAGGCATTACGTTTTTAGATACAGTCGCTTTCTCGCCTTCAGCGCTAAAATGCACAGGAGCGTTCTACTGAACAGGAATTTTCGGCACGAATCGCTGGTAATGAGGAGCTAGAAAGCTTCGTTCTTTAGATGAAAACATGTGGTAACGACATGCAGCTCACAGAATAATAAAAAAACCTAGGAGCGGAAACAGGCGCCCGAAACAAAAGAACCTTCGTAGTGTACGTGTTTCCTGATATCCTTCTACAGATCGTGAGAACAGGAGCGCAGGGCTGCTCTGGTCATTGGTATTCAGGATTCGTGACTGAATAAGATTTTCTCGCCGCCTGTGCACCGGAATGTGGCCCCTGGAAACTTTTAAGGCGTGCTACCCACGATGTAGAATAACTGCCAAGAAAGTCCCTAGGCCATTCGCCCTAAATTGCTGGGCGATTCGAAAGCGGAGGACGTCGGCTGCGGGGCGAGGAGTTCGGCACAGAAAAACATCAATTCCATCAATTTGACAAAGCACGAACGAGATCAGAACACGTTGGCGTGGGAGAACCGTAAGATCAGCGATGTAAGGCGCATTCAGAACTGGCTCTTACAAAAGCGGTTAAATTCGCTTATTTTACAAGGGTTAGGAATTATTATGTTTTAGGGGCATAGCTTAAAATGTTTGCGTGGAGAGAACCTTCAAGCGGCGATTCTTACAAGGAGACAATGAAGTTTTCATCGAAACTGATTCCAGATAATTTCCACGTCAAACTATTTTCAGCATCAGGAAAGCCATACAAGCGTTCTCATCTCCGTATGGGTGAGCTCGAAAGGTTGCGCCGTGTTCCAAAACATCAAAAGTAACGCCGTGATCCTTCGGTGTTCTTCAAGCAATTTCGAAACACCCATCTTTCGGCACATGCTGGTACCTAAGCGCCACGAGTTATAGCTCTCACGCAAATACCAAGCTGCATACTAGGATCATGGTAAATCAGAAAGCTTTGAGATTTAATTAATGAATTTACCCGCATTCATTGTCCATGAGCACACGGTAGTGTAGGTTTGCGGATCATATATTCGAAGAGATCTAATCGCGCTGCAGCAAGGTGCTTTCCTGTGTTTCAACATGAAGCCCCTTTCAAGTGAGTAAACTTCATAATATGAAAGCGGGAGTATGGAGCATTCTGGGTATTCTAATTAGGTCTGATTTAAATGGCACGTGGCATGTGTGTGGAATGGGGATTCCTTCTTTCGACAGCAAAAATTTACCACGAGGCACATGCGCCTGACCGCGTGTGCGAGGTGCGTACGTTTGTGCTCTGCGCTATATTACGCTTGTTATTTCAAGCTATTTTAGCACGAGGCTGACGGCGATGGTGAGCGGTAAAGATGGTTACGCAAATGCTCCTCTCAACGCAGGTAGTCGTCTATTTCTTGTGGACGTTGCCAAAAGCATAGTCGGGTTGCATCAGTGGTTAAACAATGAAGACCGATACGTCGGTACGGGCAGTGACGAATAATATGGCCGGCTTCACCGCAATGGACACACAACGGGTGGTTGTCAGAAGTCCTCCATGAATTCGCTTGATTATCACTGCAATTTTCGCGATGCTGATGGAAGCATATTTAATTAGCCGCTGTTCAGTGCGTAGCATGAAAAGGGACCCTGTGGATGAGAGTGGGGTAATCAGCCTAGAAGCCGAAGGTACGCTCTTTCTGCCAATAAGCCGCTATTTTTGGCCATGCATCCGGAGCGGCCGTTCCAGGAAATGTTAATTTCCTGCTTTAGGAAAGGTCATTGTTTGCGTAGGTACTGAAATGCGTCGGCGACCAGAACTCGAATGTAGGCCGCTGTTATCAACTCGTTAGGCTTCGACTTCCAAACTCGGACTAGCTTGCAGTACTTCTGGGAGCGCAAAGCAATTATGTCACGCAGCAGTGGTTTCGAACAAAGTTTCTCCTGCGAGCTCAGTTTCATCCCACATGCGGGCTTTCGTAAGGGATTGCGGACGTCATGCAAATGGCCTAAGTTAAAATACAATAGTGAAGAATGAGTTTAACTTTCTTTGTATTAGAGTAAGTTTTGGCATCTTATAAAAGGGGGAAACGTCACAAAATCAATCAGTCATAATCATCCTAAAAGTCTCCAGAAAGACAGAAGCCTTTCCCATTGTCCTGTAGTGCGCGTAGGTAGTTAGGCTGCTGCTACTGATGATGATGTTGATGTGCCAGCTTCGACCACCTTATCCCCACGGACTTCCTAATCTCATACCCACCAACACTTCCTGCTGCGCTTGCTGGTTTTGTTCTCTTTTTTTTTGGAATCCGCTTCGTGGTTTGAGATATCATAGGTTATGTCGCCTTCATATCACATTGCCTGCCCTTGCTACTTCTTGATTTCGACTAGGATATCTCTTGCACGAATTTGTTCCCTCACCGCTCTGCTCTCTTCTTGTCTCTTAAAGTTACACGGATCATATTTCCGTCCATAATTGCTTTTAGATTTCCAGTTACGACGCTGAAATGCGCATCATTATACATTCTGTCCCTCCAGAACATGGCTGAAAAAGACAGTAGCTGTGAGCTCAGACCAGCTTCTTAGCTCTGTGGCCCCTAAATGCGGTGTCTGCGTTGTATAAGCAGAACTGAGAGCGAGGAAGCTGGCTGAGACCTGCGATGTTGCATTTGCGAACGCTGCTCATTCAAGCACAAGGCGGCGGAGTGGAGTCGCAAACAGAAACGAAAAGAACCCAGAATCAAGCTTCAAAACTTCTTCCGCCATGTCAGCAGAATAGCGGAACGAAAAAAGCAAAGTAAAGGTATTTATATACATGTATACATATACAGGCTAGCATATACCCCGAATCTACGATGAAGACCTGCGAATTGTACGGAACAGCCGGGGAACAGAGAAAATCAGAGTTGAGCATACTCTTCGTTTCGCGCAATCCGTTACCCTCAGCGGCCCCTACAAAAAAATTGCTGAGCACAGAGAAGCAATCACCAAAACGGGCAGCTGACGCTGCAGGTTCCGCTTTACACTGTTTCCATGAAGACACCCTACGATGGGCGAAAAGCGTGCAGGGACAAACAGCAGCAATCTCTCCTACGCATTAGGCCTATTGCAATACGAAGCATTTGGCCTCCTCCTTTTTTCCTTGCAATGGTGACCGGAGCTGGTTGGAAAAATATTTTGAAGAGTTTCAGTTGTTACCACCATGCGCCTATACATTGCCTCCGCTTTGCAGTGGAGCTCATATAGTAACCTGTTTCTAGAGATATATTTCTGCGGCACGTACAATCTTAGCCGAAATTTGCAAACAGCTACGCAAACCTTAGGAAGCTTAACGCGATAGTAGTCGCCGCAGTAAACGTCTTCTTTCGACTCTCCGCATTCGATATACGCTGATGAGCTTGTTCTTCTGCTGACACCCGACGCCTAAGATGCTCCGCTGCAGCCTTTCTCTTATACAGTCTGCGCGTCCCCAGTAGCCTACGCCGCCTTGCTTCCGCCTCTCTCTTTCCTAGCACTGCATCGCCTTGGGTGTTGCGCCACATTGCTGCCTTCGGAAGTGCCAGTCCAGAGGCGCCTTGGTTTGCGAGCGACCTACGTTTACGCTCCACCGCCATCTATTGAGGCCCGTCGCTTGGTGGTCTACCACAATGCTACGAAGGAACCGGCTCTCCATTCACCGAAACTCGGGCACTTGTCGAAAGCAGAGCGGTAAACGACAGCTGACACGACTGAGAAACGCTCCTTCGCCGCTTCTCTACTCCCCTAGCCACGTCACGCACCCTGTCATGAGGCTAGACGAGTTTGCAAGGCTGTGACAGCAGCTCATCGTATTGAATTTCTGGGGTATTGCATTTATGTAAACAAATAAAATGCGCCAGGAAAGCGCGTCGCACTAATCCGTCAGGCAGGTGATGATCGAGAGAGGCAAATCGACTTCCGCGGTGAATAGAAATAGGTTTGGAGGCAACCCTCCTCTTCCCTGTACTGGCTGTTCAATACCTCCTCATGCGCATAAAAAGCAGACTTCGCTCAAGATGGGAGAGACTGGCCCCCTCTCTCGTATGTACGGGGCGAGAGGTCACCGTCCCGACAGACTTGGCGTGGTCCATATAAACAGTGGCATATCGGATCCGCTAGATACGCTAGTAAATACGATGCGCCCCTGTCGTATTCATGTAAACGTGGTTTAAGACTCCACGCGTCAACCCCAGACCAGTGGAAAGATTTCACACTCTCGTACTACGGCGCAGTTGGCCCAGCACGAACACCTCACCGTCATCTGCGTTGACATGTGGTGAGCGGCGTCTCCCTCTCATTGGTTAATTATGGTGCTACGTCACGACGACTGCCGACCAATCCTGAGTTCGTGCGACAACGCGCATGTCTTCTCTTTCAAACGTGGCAGTTAGATTAATCATTGGTCGTTCGGGACGAGCAACCTTGGCCGCACAAGGTTCATCACCTGGAGCATATGCCATTGCCAGCAGTGGCGCAGCCGCTTAACCGCTGCTCCGCTGCGCCAGGAGGGGTATGAGGACTCCCAGGGATTTATGAATATAAAGTAAAAAACTGCTTTCCCCACATATAGGTTATTAACTCATTACGGCATCGAAATATATCCTAAACACGGAGCTTAAGTGTCCCCTTTCAATTTTTCTGTCTGTTCTTGTAGCGTTCTGCTATTTGCTTTTTCTATCAAGCGACGTTTTCATCTGACGTAGGGTGTGCCCAAAGGATCGTCAAGTCATGAAATATCTTGGGGGCCGTGCAAGGAGTAAAATGCCGCTTCTGTCTGTGGTCTAGACCCAGTTGACGGAGATGGCTGCGACAGCTGATTAAGGCACATACATTTCAACAAGCCGCTTTTAAAAGCCACTTCTACGAATAGAGATAAAGGATGCGTATTCACGCTTGCTTCAAAAGCGATACTTTTGTCGGGTTCGAATACTTTTCTTGCGGAAAAGCCGAGTCATTGAGGGAATACCGTGTAGGAACCAAGCAAAAATGCTCACCGCGCATGTGAAGCTTCACATCTCGAGAGCTAAGGGAACGGAATTTTAACTAAATCATGTGTTGAGCTATGAAATCGAAGGAAATGGCGGAACGATGACACAGTAAAACGGGGAAAAAATTCCTGTAATAAAAATAAAACGATGAGTTAAGCTACTCAATTCGTTTTCTTTTTTATCTTATCTCCCACAAGTAAATGCACTGCAAGACACTGTCAAAATGCGTGCGCACTTTCCGTGCCCCGACTACATTGGCTAGAGAATAAGGCAGCAAGGTGCAGTAGCTGTCACCATTGACAGACTTTACTTTTTCAATAGCGTCCCTCAGGTATGAGTAATACAGGTGAGGTTTTACTTAGGAAGCGAGAATGACCCGCTGCAATGGAATGAATGCCTTCGGTCGTCGGCGCGACCACAGCAGTGGCTTGCTTCTTAAGGGATGTCACTCCGTAGTTCACCCAGCAAGCTATACAGGCGTCGGAAAGGGGCAGTGAGTGCACTCCCTGCAAACTCTTGACACCAGCAGCTGGAAACGCAGATAAGTGACTTCTTGACTGAAGGTCGCTTTTTTTTCTCTGGAGGTCACCTTTTTCTACGTTCGTGTACTGCAGCAGCTGCCGAAGTACATTAATACCGATGATTTCACGACAGTTGGAGGAAGCCAGCAAATGAGTTGGATCCTTCAGCCTTTTATTGCGAAATCAATACTGCTTGCACTTTTCTGCCATCGATGGAGGTTCATCCTTCGCTCCGGCGGAGCTGCGGCGCGCTACCACGTGACCACGTGACGTCACGACAAGAGGAGAGCTGGGGGCCCAACTCGTCTCAACGATGGAGGCTCATCCTTCGCTCCGGCGCAGCTGCCGAGTGAGGGTGCTCGCTAGACTGGGATAAAACGGGGCTGCGGCTGTGTTTCTATGCAGTGCTGTACTATGTCGGAGGATGCGTACAAGGCGAGGCTGGAACGGTGTGCCGCGGCCAAGCGACGGCGCCGTGCCGAAGAAACAGACGAAGAAAGGGAACAACGGTTGGCGAAGCAACGTGCGTAAGCTGCAGAATGGCGAGCACGCCGATGTCACCACGATGTACAGACCAAAAGCCATTTCTTTCGGGATCACCAAAGCGTGTTCATCGGTATAAATAAAGCACATTTACAGTAGAACCAAGTTGTGTCCAGAGTGAATCCATGCGGGTAATCATATTAGCAGAACCAAGTCGTGACCAGAGTTGCCCTATACGGGAAATCATGTCCAACTACCAGCAGAACCAAGCGCAGCCAGGTGTTATTGCTTTCCCAATCAGCCAGGCTTAACCAAGCTAAGTCTTCAGCCAATTTTTTAATAGGATCTAAGTTCAGTCGGTGCGTTATGATGTGCAATAGATTCTAGAGTGTGTATGCAGGAATACTCTCTTGGTAATTTCTGAAAGAAAGCTTAAAGAAGGCGGTGAAAATGATCCGAAGACAGTAAAGTACACTCCACTTGTAGGAAGCCAGAGTCAATAAAAAATAAATATTATGACGTCTTGTTGGGTTCTCTGCATTAAACATCGAAAAGAGCTGCAATTTATCGCGATTTATTGGCAGGCAATCGTATATAAAATAAAAAAAAATGAAACTGAGGCACTTCGAGTCCTCCGAAAAAATTCCCTCTGAGAATGTTCCCGTTCGGGAAGGGTTCCCATTTGCAGGAAAGTTGCTAAATGAATGATAGATACGACACATGCGTTAAGGCTGAATGCCGAAACTTCAGCGTCTGGATAAGTCATGCCGAGTAAACGTGCAGAGTGAAAGCCTCGGTTTTGCAAAAGATCTTCCCGAATGACGAAATCATTCGACGTTGGAGCCACCATATTTATACTAACGCAATGAACGCCTTCACATAATTAATGTACCCCAGAGTTTGGCTGTCAAAAGTAGTCTTTTTGTTCCTCACTTAATAAACACATTGATTTCTGTTTGGTGCGATGTCTACTCATTACAATAGTGAATCCTAGAAGCCTCTCGTTTCCGAACGCCGCAGCAAATACGCAATGCAACAGAGCGCCGCCTCTAGGATGCCAAGACTACTATGCCTAAACCTACGGTAGTAACAAGCAGTACGAATGCTCTGCGAGGAATTCAAGAACCGAAAGAGAACACGTTCGGTAGGCAAGGGTTTTTCTTTTCGATTCCACGACTTAAAGACTGTAGCAACTCACTGTTGCTGTGCTTGCTACTAAATGCTACAGGTTGTGCTTAAGTCAACTCCAGTAGCATGGACAACATTATGGGTAATGCACGAGTTACGCATGCTGGTTTAAGATTATAGTTGTTGATCGTGCTCTAGAGTAAGAAAACCTTCGCGAGAGTCCATTTCGTTTTCTTTAGAAGGTGAGTCGTATACGAGATGAAGCATTTATTCCTCCAGCCTACATACTATCCGGTTTTCGCAGTTTCAACTTTTCCTTTGAATATTTCGCCCCTCACAATGAGTGTACTTCCTACCCCTCCACTTTTCAGATATTCATATCAAAAAAAGTTCATTCGCTACTTGAGTATATACAGTATATAATGATGTAATTAGGTTTACGAAGTCGGGTTCAGAAAGGTCTGTACTTTGCATATTTCTTTCGCCTATAAAGGGCGAACTACTTCCCTATTTTAGACCCTATTCTACGATAGCAACAACTGTGCAAAAAGAGGCAGATTACTTCTGAAAGCAACAGTTCTACGCATACCCTTATGAACAATTCGCATTTTATTTTTGGAGCCGTTACTAGTTAACTTCAAATATGTTGAACTTAATATTTAATGGAGCTTTTGTGGAACTAAAACCAGCCGCTGCCGCGAATAGTTTCTCTTATCTTTGCCTTAAAAAAATGGGCTGTCGTGTTCTGTCAGTTTCAAAGCTTTTCGAATCATCTGATCTAGTTTGCTTTAAATAAGTGCAGTAGACATCAACTAGGGATTCAATCCACGTGTTCGCAGTCAAACAGCAACTTCATCAGCGCAATGTGATCAATTATTCTGATCATGTGGTCTTTTCACTTCTCCCACCCCATGACTCTTAGTATCCTAACCAGCTGCAGGCACGCGTCAGATATCTATCGAATAATCTAATATTCAAACCACTAACTCGCAGCAAAAACTATAAAAGAAGTCCGTAGCATTTACGACTCAGCAGCAGTAGTCCACATAGGATATCAAACTGATTTTTTCTTTGAGATCAATGCTGGCTTTTAAACTTAAATCAGGACCCAAGAACTCATCCTAAGTGGAACGCACAAAGAGACGCGATCCTTCAGCAAAGAGATTTTTTCTGTTGCCCAATAGCGTCGGTCATCAATGCTTAGAACGTGTACCTCTTCATGGACGTCTCTCATAGCCTCAGTCGCTTTGGGACGTTAAACCCCATAAACCATCTTCATGGACGGACGCAGGCTGCGCTGCACTGCCCCAGACAACAGCTGAAGGCGATTTAAAGTTTCGAGTTTTCTGCTCGACTGACTCATGCGCATACTCAATGAGCATACTCATGCAAGCTTTTTCAAGTAGAGGAATAACTTTGTGAGCGTCCTTTCCGCCCTATTAACTGGAACCTCTGTGGTAGGCGTTTATTTAAGTTTGACAGCTGTTTCCTCGTTTTTCTTTGCGATACAGTTATGAGTAACCAAGTTCCATTTATTTGGTGAGCGTTCCGTATAAAACGAGAGCATTGCTAGCGAGGCGGAAAGGAGGTGGAACCTATAGGCACGTGTTTTCTTGCTCTTCCATTGGGGCATGTGGCGTCTGGAAACTGGGGATCTGAAGGATTGTTAAATTTCAAACGCCTCCTTACGGTTCCATTGCAAAGAGATGCATTTTCGCAGCGGAGTTCCTTAGTCGTTCGCTCCGGGCAAATCACGTTTCCTACCTGCCGACTATGTTTCAGCTGGAAATCGACAACTCTGTTCGAGAAAGCACGCTCCGTGCGTGGACAGCGGTGGCATAGTTTTTCTTTTCGGCGAGGAACTTTAACAAAAAAACTGTCGCCGGGACGACGGTGATGGTTAAACAGTGTTTCGATTTTGAGACCGTTTCTCTGCAAGCATAAAACACTGAAAAAAGAAAGAGTTTAAGTCAAGCTAACAGATTTGTATCGTGAAGTGCAATATGCTCACTAATAACTTTTGGTAAAGTGGATACAGCTTACATGTAATAAGAGTCTTGTACTGAAATCAGAAAAAAAAGGAGAGGGTACCTCTAGCCGCATTTCTGTGGTTCTCGTTGTCCTATCTCCCCCATGGAGTCCATATCGATCTATCCGTACGGATCAGCCATATGGAGTCCATATGGTCAATACCGATATCTGCCATATGGAGTCCTGAATACTACAGTTTTAGGCCGACCACACTTAAACTAGGACAGCGGCACTAGAAGCCCGAGGTTCCGATACTCTGTGCCGCCTGAAACGTTACGCTGTCTTCTGCCAGTATACCGCGACTCAGAGCTGGACAACCGGCTTATCTGAAGTGGCAGTAAATGACGGCCTGAAGCCGTTAGCTCGATCTATTAGGGTAGGCTTCTCGGGCGAAGGTTTTTTTTGTCCAGCGTAGCTGTTTAACAGGCGGAAGATTGCAAGTGGTTAAGCATAGCACCAGAAATAAGCAGTGTGCTGAACACAGATGTCGTGAATCTTTATCTCGATCACACGCACACACGCATGCGCACCAAGACACGCTACTGAGCCCCGTTTTCTCGCTGTTGATAGTTCCAGTGAAGGACAAAATGGGGAGAAAATGGCTCAAACTTCTTGAACCAATTCGGCCGAAGCTTGTTCATGGCATGGTGTTGATAACCGCGTGAGTGTTAAACAGATTTAGGAAAATACCTTTTCTCCCTCTTTTTTAGGTCCAAAAGGCAAAATTCACAATTTCGAAAGCCTGACAAAGGCCAGAGCAACTTGCATGCTTAGGCATATCTCGATCTGTCAATGTTTCGCAAAAATGCTCTTGAGGAAATTGGTTGCAACGGCAGTTGGGCGACGTTCAATAAAAGCCTAATCGGGCTTCATGTTTTTTGCAATATTCTAATAGAGCACTTCGTTTATGGCGTTGCATTGTGTTCAGATATGTGGAAACATCAACAGACCGCATAGAGCGTTGCCGGGTGCTTGGACTAAATGCCCCTTTTTAGTCGGATTTTAAAGCTAAAAATACGCCATTCTGTTAAGTTCAGGGCTCGAAAGCACATCAGAAAACAATCCTGAAGGGCCGATTGAGTCTGTATAGAAACACTGATATATTTGTTTAGAACTTCAAGTTTTCAAGAACTTCAAGAACTTCAAGTGTTTAGATCTTCTACTTGTGAAGTAAACAACTGTGCAAACAATATGATTTCGAGCCTTCAGATATAGATGGATATGGCAACAAAACCGTCAGCAAGCTTTCCTTACTTTATGAGTGCTTTACAAACACTCCAAAGAAAGTTTGCGGTTTCAGGTTACGACCATATCTGTTGCAGTCATGGCTATTTGTAGAAGTGCTGATGAACGTTGAAGGATGTAATGCTTTTACATTCCATTTTTTTTTCCAATTCATGGAACTATTATTGTTTTTCTGCACTGCAGTTTTCAAAAGTTTGTTATTAAAAATGGATTAAGCTGCGTACAAGACAACTACCTGGCTGTACAGTGGAGATCTTGTTAGTTCGTGTGAGTATTTGCTGTAAGTATGCCATAGAGAATGCAAATCGTTTCAGTGACATGTGGGCACTATTATTCCTGGCCAGAAGCTACCACATGATTTGAGCACTGGGTTTGCCAAGAGTAGTGCAATTGAAGTGTATTAAACAAAGGATGCGTCGCTTCATGCACGATGTTTTAACTCAGCTGAGGCCTGCTTAAAACCGCCGAAGCATTTATGTCCAGAATGTCGCAAACCCGCCATGCGAGGAATTTAAACCGCAAGTGTGATTGGGCATGCCCACGCAGCACCGACGCATGATAGTGAAACATTATGTCCAATGGAGGCTGAGTGAAGCTAAGCAGGCTACCTGGAACACAGGTCCAGAAAATCTTCAGAGTTTAGCTGAAACGGTGTTCCAGATACGTATATGCAGAACAATGAAAACTTTCTTTTCATCAACTGGAACGCTGTTCTAAACATTTCATTGCACTGTTCATTTGCAGCATAGTTTCATTTATATAAGTGCAATGAAAAAAAAATTGTTTCATAACTTCCAGTTACCTGTGTGAAACCAGATTAAGAACTTGACATGCGCTTCAAATTCACAACGTAAAACCTCATTATTCTACGTAAGCAAAAATTCAGGCCCTTGAATCGAGCTCTCGTTGAAAGCGTGTTATCAAGTTGTACAAAATCTCGCTTCGAAATGTCATCTTGAGCGAACTCAGGCACAGACAGCTTTGAGCGGTCTGTACTTTCTTTTCCTCTATGGATAGCGAAATCAAACAGCCCGCAGCAACTAAACCAAACAATAAATCCTGGTCCGGGAGTGAGCATTAGACGACGATTCTGAACGGGTGACTACTGGATCAGCGTAGTAAACCGAATATTCGCATCGCAACCTAACTGCAGCTCCTTAGCCTCCGCGGTGCCGCAGTGGTTACGGTGCGCGGCCGCTGACCCGAAAGACGCGGGTACGACCCCAGCCGCGGTGGCTGCATTTCGAGGGAGGCGGAATGCCAGCGGGCCGTATACTGTGCAATGCCAGTGTACGTTAAGGAAGCCCAAGTGGTCGAAATTACCCGGAGCCCATCACTGCGGCGTGCCTCATAACCTGAGTCACTTTGGGACGTTCAACCCCATCAACCAAGAAGGAGCTCTTTTTCTTTCACAGAGTGCGTGTGTCCCCATCGTTAGTCACTTACGAAGTGGGACAAAAGTTTCTCCCAAGTTCCAGTACCGGCGTTTAAGCCATCGCATGTCATGTCTCTTTGAGTAATGTGGCCGCATTACTGCAAGAACCGTGGCACATGACGGCTTAAAGTAATACGGTCGAGGACCATTAACACTGCTTGAGCATGACAAATGAGGGCCTGTTCCAGAAGGTGCTGCTCGTCCTAAGAAACTTGCAAAGCCATTTTTCAAACGTTCCTCGCGCGGAATTGCTGTTCTTTGATTTACGGATCGCTGAGGATCTTAAATGAACCTGGTTTTCTGCAAAGTACGTGCCTGTCTTTTCGCTTAGATCCTAATTTTCTTGCGCCTGGAAAAAGAAAGGAAAGAAGAGTTTTGTGACTGGAGAATTTCAGATTGTAAGGCACTCAGACCGGTCACACGATAAAGACAGTAAGGCTCCGGGAAGGAACTCCGCTGCTGCCAGAGAATTGCGGCAGTTCCTTGTTTTTGTGAAAGATTTACCCCGCCAGGGGTCATGGCTTTGATGTAAACGGTAGAAATCCGTTAAAAGCTCTTTTTTTTCTGCCGCCACAAAGGAGCCTTTCGTTTCATTTTCTTTTAACGTTAGGGATTTCACTTTAGGCAGCAATCAGCTATTTTAGTCAGACGGTTCCGCCAAAAGATCCCATGTTGTGTCCTTGCTTGTGTGCGGTCTTTTGAGTTGCTTCCACGAAACACAGATACCAAGTCGCCAAACAAGCTGTCTTGTCGAGCACAGAGAAGCATAGCCGACAAAGGCCCAGACGAGGAAAAAATAGCAATGTTCCAATGCCTGGACCGCATCGCACACTATCTCACCGCCCATGACGAAATAAAATAATGAGTCATTCTTTTATTTTACATTGCAAAGAAAAATACCCGCTGTGTGTAATTCACGTCAACTACCCGATGTGGACGTGACGTACAAAAAATTTCTAACAGGTTCTTCCACAAAACGGCATTAGAAATAGCTATTTAATTTGTGTACGTCCCGGCCTCTCGGCCCGCTGATGCATGACGGCCAGCTGAGTGTTGTGGTATTCACAGATTTAATTACTACTCGCTTCTAGTAACGCCTGCACGATTTCACTCGTCGTACAGAGACATGAACGCCCGTTATCACCATGCCAATCTGCATATCGTTCTGATGTCCCGATGTAGCGACACGGTACGTTACGAGTAGCTGTAAGAGCAAACAATCGACACAGACAATGCTGCGGGCCCTCGCGTAAATCATTGTGTGCGTATACTTTAAGTGTGTGTTTTTGATTGTAATGAAACGGAAAGCCTGATACTCTCCACGTAACGATGGGCTACGTGGAAATAACTGGAAGTGAAAATTCGAGTTGTGCGGATATTACATTTTTGGGCTAATAGGAACAGAAAATTTTGTTTTTTTCTGAGTATTTAGGAATTTTGAGAACCGTTTTCTCTTTTGGTGCAAGCATTCTTGTGAGTGCGATGATGGTGCCGCAGAAGTTTGGCGCAGCCTACAGTACTCAAAGTAGTAAAAGTTCGGTGTGAACTGATTCGAATAGCAAGTACTATTTGCAGACTATTTGAAGGTTCGCATTTTCGCGCAGCTTTAGTAAGACCCGAGAAGTACAATTGTAGAGAGCATTGATTTCTCACGTGTGAATCAATTTGCGAATGGTACGGCTAAGGCATGCATGTACTCGCATGAGGTCACGTGCAGCAAACGTGTGCTCATGTCAGCGGTCTTGACACACCTCAGAAATGTTAATACTGCAAAGTTTCGGCAGGTTTCGCAGCGAAGCACTGGCGTTTATCGCTGGATACTAAAAATATGGTAAGAGGCGTACTGATGAACAAAACTAAGTTTGAAATTTTTTTTTTCCTGTATTTATGGACCTGCGTTCATGTTGCTGTGTCAGTGCATCTCTACAGTTGATTATGCCCATCTGTCCCTCCGTGGATGTGCGATAAAAATGAAGTGCTTTGATAGGCTGATCTTGTAGGCGGGAACATGTGCAAGCGTGCACGTCTCAATTCGTATTATTCTGCTGTTCAATTGTTATGAATTGCAGCAATTTAAGAGTTTCAAGAAAAGGTAGCTAAATACAATTACGTAATCAATCGCAACTGCTCGGATCATGCCTAGGATTTCTGGACACCTCCCTTTCAAGCAATGTGGCACCGGTCAGGAGCACCGTCGTTAAGTGGAATATTCCTACAACAAAAAAGCATTGTTGCAAAACTGGCTTGGAAAAACAACAGTAAAAAGCAATCTCTGTATGCAGTGGGTTGAAACTTGACCCCGAAATACAAAGGCGTAATCGTTTTTTTTTTTAACAGAAAAATGAAGACTCGTACTCACCAGTTTTCTTTTTAATCATTTTTTGCTTCCCTGCGTGCTTCGTGTTCTAGTTTATCTTTTTGCATAGCCGGCATAGTCTTCAAATTAAGATACACTCAACCTTTTTCCAACAACTGCACTCCTCTTCTGACTAAGATATTTTTAGGCATGGAATCTTCTTAGCCCTTCCCTAGGCGAACACTGTTTGAATTCTCGTTTTTGCATTAGTTAGGCTGATGGCACCATAATCCTAGCTTATCCAAAGCAGAAAACTGAAAGGGAACTTATCGAACCGCACGAGACCGGGACTGCCAGGAAAGAGAATTGTGCCAGCCCTGAATCCTTTGATCATTCAGGTAGGGTAATGGCTGGGGTTATCATGGCGAACACAGGAGAAGGGTGCACTTTTCTTCTTTTGGCTGTGCCTGTATTGGTTCGTGTCGTAAACTTATATCTTGATAAAATATCTACGTCTGTGTATACAAATGATCTACTTAAAGAATGAAGCAACGAGAGGTGAGTATACGCTCAGTCTGTCTAATCTTTCTTTCGCGTGCGCTTTACTCTCCTGGTAAGCACTAGAAAGCGGTTTCCTGCACAATGAACCCTTTGTCTTTTTTGTTTACCTCGGTCCGGTGAAGTAGGGTGCATAAGATACTGGATCTCCAAGTTCTTTCAGAAGTTCTTTTAGGATCGTAGGCGACCGGAAAATAGTGTTTTTTTTTTTTTGTTAGTACCTTGCCTAATGTTTTCAAGTCGCGTAAGGTGCTTGTTGTCAGGCAGCTTCTCCTATATATGCTCTGTTGTAACTCAATGTGACAGCACCTCCGAATAATTTCGTGAATGGATTTATGTAAGATTTAAATTCTTTCGACCTCTCCTCGAGATGCTGCGTGCACTGTATCAGAGACCTTTTTGAGAGCTCCTCAACTCACTCGCCGCCTCTGAATACGCAAATATTCTTAACCGCATGGCAGAGTGTGATAAATTAAAACTATGGAAAAAAACCTTTAAAAATGCAGTGTTTCTGTCAGTATGCCCCCGAAACGAGAACGCCATAAGCTTTCTACATTCTCTCGTCATCGACCTGGTGATGTTCCCTAGTGTCGAAGAAAGAAATTTTAACAAAGGCAGCCGATTTAAATTCAATGCCCCCCTTAGCAAGCGACCGAGAGGTGTCGCAAACTGTCGATGTCCCAACTCGTAGACATGTAATATCTATGACCGAAGCCAACAGCCACAGAAACCAAGGGGCACAGGCGATTTTTTATTTATTTATTTATTTTTGTGGTGTTGATCAATTTGGAATATTACTGAATATTCTATGTATTTTAACACGACAAAACTGCTTCCTCCTGGATTGTGTTAATGCTTGTAAACATATCCAGGGGCGCTATGCTGGAAGGCCCGAGTTTGCTGAAACTCGGAATCTTCCCGAGTTCTGGCGACGCCCTCAGATGAGTGAACTAATGGTAGCAAGACAAAATCCCACCCTCGTCACGCCTCCAGCTTCATTGGGTTATCTAGATATATTCCGTGCTTTATCATCACATCGGCGCCACCTCATGGGCTTCTTGGGCGGTCTACAAAGAACGGGTCACGTGAGCCAACCGCCGGGACACTTTTCATTTGTCTGTCGCTCCACCAAGTGCATTGCCTGTGCAATTCGACAAACGAGGTTTGTTGAATTTTATAATGCACTTAGTACACATTTATAAGCATTTTATAGTGTAAAGATTTAGATTTAAAGCGCTTTAGAGCGATTCATGCATTATTAAATTTTGCTTTGTACCGCGAGGGAACGCTAGCAACGCTACATCATGTGCAACGCTATGAAGGCTACGGAAGCAGTCCGCAAAAAAAAATAGAGGTGTACAACTGCGCGCTGTTTCGTGGCCGTGTGGTCTAACGCGTCGCTCCGGAGAGTCGACAGGCAATGGGAGTGCGTGGGTTCAAATCCGGCATGGTTGAACTTTTTTTTTTCGCACATTTTTTTTCATCGAAAGTTGAATTTCGCGTGACTTGAATGAGAAAACTCGTTGTGTTCAGAATCGCTTGACTATTATGCCGTGTTCTGAAATGAACAGCATGCATCTGTTCATTTTATGCATACCGCATACACCATACACCATGCATACACCACCTCGATATGGCCTGTTTTCCCGTGTTAAGTGTTAAATTTTGAACATAGTGTTGATTCCCACAGTGACAGAAAATAGTACTGCCTCAAGAGTCAGCTTGTCTCGATTTCCCTGCTCTCCTAGAAGAGCAGAAGCTGCTCAGGCAGGATTTTCATGCAGCCAGGTAAAAAGAGTTCCAAGCTGTGGGAGCGTCAAGTAAGAGTGCGGAAAAAGTTGTACAACGCTACGAAAAAATATTTCAAAACAGCAAACAATAAATCAGACACGACAATAAAGAATGCTGACCCCGCAGTGTTTGCGAGAAATGGTTTATTCTGGAAACAGACAGTGGCATGGATCACAGTGCATACAAATTAAAGGGCACGTGCAGTGGATGTACACCAACACACAATCAGTCAAATGCTCTAAAACTGAAAAAAAAAATGTGGAGCCATAGAACAACACTATTTGATAAAACGAAAACCTGACCAATGTACTAACAAAGACCTGACTCGACACAAATTCACACTCAACTGAGCAAGAGCCAGCTTGAAATCATTCACACCTCCGAAAAATTATCGACAAACCATACAGTACTGGCTACCTCAACACTGGCACTGCATAACATGTCAAAACGACCAGAGATTGACAGTAATGCAAGACAACACCAAACTTGGAATCCCTTTTCAGGACATGAAGATCAGACACCCATACATACCATTCCCAACCCTCATACACAAAATGAGGCCAATGCCTAGGGGTTTGTGAATGTTCGAACTTTTTGGACAGCGTAATTGAATAAATTTCTGTTCAGTTAGTCGAACGAATCAAACAGTATATGTTCAAAATTGTTTTAAATGAATCCAATTTGCTCTCAAATTTTCAGATACTTTCCAAATAATTGACACAACGCTTCATTAAGCTCCACCGTATTTTTCTGCAATTAATCTTCCAAAAACTGCACACATTGATGACGTGTACCAGTATGGGTATTCTAATTGGAAAAAGTACTATTTGCACTCCCTTACATATTCTACTTCTATACAGACACTATTAACACGACCACCTCACCACCTACACTACAAGTTACTGCCCGATACAATTTGATGCAACGAATTGCAATGATGCAATGATTTGATGGAAATGTTACAATTTCCTCGGTAGATTTATCAACACACACACCCACATGCACACATATTTCACATTTCCGCCCACACACGCACAAAGGTGATCACAGCAAGCCGATGAGTCCTCTCTCTTTCCTCAGTAGCATGTGTATTACACATCAATTGGAAGTCAGACAAGTTCCTCGATGCCACTCAAGTTTTCATCACTGGAATCGGTGCTCGACTCATCAGAGGAAGAGTTGCATGAGTCAGAAATGCTGAAGACAACCGGATCAATTTTAGCGTCAACAATCATATCGCGTTGCCTTGCTTCAGCCTCAACTTGCTCCACATGAACACAACAGTTTTGCCAGTTTTCCTGGCTTACAGACGCCAGTGCTTCCGGCAGGAGCTTTTCCACTTCAGCCAAAGTGAAACATTTATTGCGACTTGCGATTATGAATATTGCATAAGAATGCAATCTGCCAAGTGACACAAATGCTACCGTTTAAAAACCCATTAAAATGCATGCATGAAATAGCTGGAAAAATCCATGCACCTATTACGTGCTCAAACATGAGGTAAAACAAAAAATTATCTACACTGTGTGTAAAACTGCTCAGTTACTGATAAACGGAAGCGGTTTTTCAGGTTTAATGCCCTAAAGTAACTCAAGCGATGAGGCATGCCATGGTGAAGGGCTGCCAATAACTTCAACCATATGAGGTTCCTTAACATCCACTGACACTGCACAGTTCACGGACCACTATCACTAATAAATAGGAGAACATTCCATTAACCGTGACATGCATGAAAGCAAAAACAGAGCATTCTTGCAACCATTGTGTTCAGTACATAATGTGCCTTCCTCGTGAAAAAGTTGGCCTTCGCCACGTCAGAGCTGGACTTCGAAGGAGCCTTTACGCCAATGTAGGTCCCGTCGACGCATCCCACGACGTCTGTGATGCCGCCGCGCAGAAGGAAACGCTCCTTAACATACGCACGCTCGGCCGCAGCCGTGGGGAACGCGAGCCACCGCTTCTGCACAGCCGCGTCGATAAGCGCGTCGGAGACGACCCTCACACAGCGGCTCACAGTGCTTTGGTGGCGTCCAATAAAGCGGTCTACGCCGACGCTCCCCTGGAAGCTGCCGGTCGCGAACAACCGGAGGGCGCAGAGGACTTGCTCTTCGACCGAAAGCGAATGAGGCCCGCTACGCACTCTCCGCAGGCGTGCGTCGTCGCCTAACTCTTTACACAACCATCGTACCGATGTTTTGGAGAGGCGAAAATGTCGCTGGAATTCGTCGTCGGCCATGGCAGTAAACGGGTCCAGCTGGCCGTACTGACATTTGCCGTCAGAGGAAGCGATGACCCAGGCTGCTGCTGCCGCCGCCATGACAGTCCCGAGATGAATTCGGGGCACTTCACCGTTCACGAGTTTAGCTCCGAGTTCACCTGTCAATCAAAACGATTGGTCACGCCCCCGGCGTGCCGTACATAAATTATAGGCGTACGCGCTATGGGTGGGCCACTCCCAACATCCCTGCCGGCTACAGGTATGCTGCGCGGCTGTGCTGATTGCTGACAGACATCTACGATGTTGACCATCGAAATATAACAGGCAAAACGGACGTCATCGCTGATTAATCTAAGCACATCTGCGAAGGACACGAAACATGGCGACAGCCGCCGATTTCTTCGCTCGCATACCAAGATTGCACAACACGATAGCCTGTTGCAACCACGTAAGACACAGCACAACGCTGACGGCGCGTCACACCTGCTTGCAAGGCGTCAAACACGGACCACGACGACGAAACGGTGCTTGGAGCACGTCGTACTCCAACAAGATGGCATCACAGGTGTTTGGCTTGGCCGTGCTTTCATCGGTGATAAAGACCAGCATCAATGTGTCAAACACATCCGGGATCGACAAACGGTCGCTGCTCTAGACCCAGTGCAATAACGAGCTTGTAATTTCCAACACGCAAGCACTGCGTACTTCACAACCGTGACACCTTTCTCTGTTATAAGTCCGATTCCATTATTACAAACAGGATCATTCATCTGCCCGAACGATATTATTGCGATGTCACTGCGGTATACAACGGCGATCGACGTTAGTGACAAAACCAGTCCGCAAAACCTTGAAGTGCGCGACGTAAACAAATACTACGCAGATACGCGCGCCACCACCTTCACAGCTTTTAGTCAGCGTCTGATGACATAGGATGAGTTGTGTCGCTGGGTAGCACGCTCTTCGCATCCGCAGTGCACTAAAGAGGCGTCACACACAACAGGCATACGTAATGAATCATTGAATACAGCCAAACAGCAATTTTTTTCTCACAGCGCATCACAGCCGCTCGCACGGCCAATTTCTACCGCCGAGATTCGCCAAGAGCGTACTAAGAGCAATGGTTGGCCATAGCGGGGTGCGGCAGCGGCCGTAGCAGCGGAGAACTCCACCTGAGGTCACTGCAGAGAGCAGCAGTGACGCGGGGGGTGCAGTGCAGTTGTTTTTTGCTGTTGTGTATTATGCAAGACAGAAGATGCATGACTGTTTTTTTTATATACGACACAATAAAATACATTATGGCAATGGCCGAAAAATAAGACAGATTCAGCGTGTAATAGTTGCCCAGTCTTTCCAGTCGAAGGCAGCGCTACTGGCGGCGTGTCAGCGCAGGAGCTCTCGTTTTCGGCACGGTGGGCTGCCGCTCTAGTTCGTATGCAAGCCACGTTGCAAGCAATGGCCTCACTATCGCCACTAGCGGCAGAAAGTTTCAAATCTTTGTTAATTTCCTAAAGATATGTTTTTCAACAACGCTTTATTGGATTCAGATTTTAAAATAAATTTGGAAATGAACAAAATGTTCATAATATTATTTTTGCCTTTTAACGTATTCGAGAGAATAGAAAGGGTTGATACAAGAGTGCACCCAGTGCGCACTGTTCGTCTTCGGAAATGGAGAGACAGATAGAGCCTGAAAGAGAAGACACGCCCTTGACGCGCCCGAAAAGGCGTGTCAAACAGCTAGCGGCGAGTGTGCAGATAGATAGCAGAGAAGTCACGATTTCGCGATTGCTGACATGGCGCTGATAACTTCAGGTAGCGCTGCGGCCTGGTATTGTGCAGTGAATTGTGTTTGAAGAGTGAAACAGGCGCGCAGGGTGCGCTTGTATCGCCTTTACGTGGCTTTATCTCTACATTTTATTGTCCGCTGCCTGCGCACGTTCCGCGCTATCTTCGTTCACTGACTGCCGTCATCGCAAACTCGGATGAAACTCGGGCGAGCGCCAAACTCGGGCCTTCCGGCATAGCGCCCCTGATATTGCTTTGGTGGTGAGATCATGAGTGATTAGCAGGGCATCATTGAATAAATTTAGAGCGCCTCCAAAAATATAAGCTCTGTAAAGTTCTGGTCGTAAGTACGCGTGGTGTAAAAGCGCAAATGGTCTGTTGTTGGTCTAGCTTAATTTCAAAGTCGGTTTCTCATCCTTAGTCTCAGAGTGAAATGCTAGCTAATCCTCATGCGGTGTGCCGACGACCCTTTTCGAGAAGGTACGATGAACAATCACAAAATTTGACAGGAATGAGAAAGCCAGGTCCGTTTCGCAGTTATTAGTAATATAAATTTGGTTAAACATTAACTCTTGAATCGGCATCCCCCATATTTTGAACTTCATTTTCACATACTAGTTGTTTTAGGGAAGGCTAAGTAAATTTCAAAAGTAGGCTTTTTTGGGTAAAATTATGAATTTTGCGGCATTCTATTACAAGTGTTCGCGGACACCGGAAAGCTGATGAATTGTCTTAAGTAGTAAGCTAGTTAACTACTTTATGATCGTCCCCTTTTTAACTATCACAGCTAGGCAACTGGCGCTATTGAGTTTTAGAATTTTGGAAAAGCGTGATTATTCTTATTCTCGTCGCTGTGGGTCTACAAAATTTGGCTACGTCATCCAAAAATCTACGCGCTTTTGAAAAGCATGTAGGCAAAGCGGCCTTCCAGTGCACATCATCTTCATCAGCCTGACTACACCCACTGCAGGACAAAGGCATCTCCAATGCCTCTCCAATTAGCCCTGCCATTTGCCAGTTGCGGCCACCGTATTCCCGCAAGCTTCCCAATCTCATCGCCCCCCCCCCCCCCCTACTTTTCTGCCGCCCCCTGCTACGCTTGCCTTCTCTTGGAATCCACTACGTCAGCCTTTAGGACCAACGGTTACCTAGGCTTCGTATTACAACCTCTGCCCAAACCCATTTCTTCTTCTTGATTTCGACTAGGCTGTCATTAACCCGCGTTTGTTGCCTCACCCGCTCCGCCAGCTGCCCTCTTTGTTAGCCTTCACGTTTCTGGCCCATAGGTGAGTACCGGCAAAATACAGATGTTGTAACCTTTTCTCTTGAGTCATATTAGTAAAGTGCCTTGCGTTATCTGCACACAGCTCAGGAAAAAAGAATTTTTTTTCCAGCCACAGCACCAAGGGTAATCGCGTTTTCTAAATTCTAAAAACTGATATGGCTATTACTAACGACCGGCTACAAATCTCTGCATCGAACTAGGCACCTTACTCTAACATTTAAAAAGTTTATTATTAAAACTAGTTGACCAGCTTACTATGGTTCACCGGTTTTCTAGTGTCCGCGAACCTTAAGAATACTACGCTGAAAAGCCAGATTTTTACGTCAAAAAACGTATTTTGGGGGAAATTACTTAAAATTTTCCCTGAAACACCCATTGCAATGCGAACCTGTAAAATTAAGAAGTTGAAACATTCCAGACATTTCTTCCGCTCTTAAAAAACATGGCTCCCAAAGCAGGGAAAGAAAGACCGCGAAGTCAACACTGAACGAAAAAAAAATGGCGTTTCCAGAAATTTGTTTGAATTATGCCTTTCGTTTTCAAGCTACTTTCAGAAATTAGTTTTTCTCCGCCGACAATCGGGGATTACAGAACATTAATATCAATCAGGTGAGGTGTACTGGGAGGTTTTCCTTTTCCTTCGCCAGAATATTAATCATCCTGGTGGCAGCTTTGTAGCCGGCTGACTTTTAAATGGACAGCTACGCTGAAAAGCTAGTCCGCAAAGCAGCATAAACCAAGAAGCGTGCTTTCGCGGTGAAATTTCACTTATCCATTTAATATGCTCCACATTTATAATAATTTCGTTTCTTCACATGCTCTTTCAGATGTTAGCAGTGCTAAGTAGTGATTGCGAAACTCCTCGCTGAAATAATTACGAATAATGAGACAATTAGGGCGCAATTACAAACTCATTAGCACTTAATGATTTCGTTTCTTTGCAGCGAGGCTGTGCTTTGCTAATACATTCTGTGTCAGATGTACTTCGTTTCATTAAAAGCTCAAACGGCTAATGACGAGAAAAAATAGATCGTGCTTGAAATAATTTGCACGTGGCTGTGGAGTCCTTTTGTGAGCTCATTTGCCGCCGGTAGTTGAGTGCATAGCGCCCCCTGTGTTACCCTGAGTGAAACTGTACGTTTCAAGAGCGTGGTTTGCGCGTGATTTCTTTTTGAACTGTGAAAATGTCCGAGTTCAAACTTGCACTTAGTATATACATAGTCGGAAGCACGAGTGGTAGAAGAGTTGCATGGATACAGAGAAGTAGAATGTTAGCGATATTGAATTGAGTGCGATGCGGAAAATAGTTTTACGAAATAACGTGCTGTCGCGATCACAATATCGCGGGACTTGAGAAAGCGGGCCAAAACTGCGTTCTGCGCCACATAGCGGCGCGCTCCCGCTCGTTCTTTTTTGCTAGACATCTCTGTACCCTCCCTGCTATGTTTCGCACGACGGATGTAGTTCGGAACCGGCACCAGGTGTCGTTTCGATAACCAGCTAGCGTCTGCTCCAGCCGCTGAGAAGGGTGGAACAGATTGTTGCCGCCTTTCGCGAAGCAGCGACTTTGCGAGAAGGAAAGGGGGCCCGCAATGAAGTGTTGTTTGTTTTACTGCGTTAGCATTATGAGCGACACTTCCCGAAAACGGCGACTTGTGAAGCCTCCATCCTCACCGCAGATCAACTTCGCAGAGATCCCTCCGCGCGCGCGCACACACGCACACACGCGCACACACGCGCATACGCACACACACGCGCATACGCACACACACACGCACACACGCACACACGCACACACGCACACGCACACACACACGCGCGCACACGCACACGCACGCACGCACACGCACGCACGCACACGCACACACACACACACACGCGCACACACACACACACACACACACACCCACACACACACACGCACGCACGCACGCACAAACACACACACACAGAGAATGCATGCGTTGTGGGTTACCCGAGCTAGTGCGCGTCTCATTCATGTTCGAAACAGGGTCCCGCAGGAGCACCTTTGTTCGTTGTCTCAGTTTGTGCAAGTACTCAGTACAGGTTGGGAAAGACTATTAAACTGAGCTTAAAGAGAGTGGCACCTACATTTAGTAAAGAGTGCAACTACACTATAAAGATTTCTGGTAGAAAAGTAAACGAAATCACGTACAGGAAAGCTCGCGCAGCGGACAGTGAACGACAGCAAAGGCACATAGCGAGAAATGCAATATGCGCTTTTATATGAGAAGCAGTGGACATTACCCGCGACCCTGGAAATTTTCTGCTTTTTCAATACAGGGTTTCTCTTTCTCTTTCTGTCTACAGGGAACATATGGGCAGCAGTAACCCAAAGAGCTGTCACAACTGCCCACCGTGGGCTCGCCACCTGCCACCATCTGCCGCCTTCCCTAGAGACGACGCAATAAGGGCATCCGCAGTCACCGCAGTGCACACGACCACCCGCAAGTCAGTCGCGTCTGTACCTCTCCTGGTTACTGTCAGGCCGCTCGTGACAAACGGCCGTGGATACTGGGAGCCGTAAAATTCGGGCCGTCGGGACTCTGTTCGCCGGCTGCTTCCCTCTCCGCTGAGCGCCGACTGTGAGATTAAGTCGCTACATAGCAAGCCCTTCAATAGACACGCCTGGCCTGTATGCGGGACTTAAGAGGGAAAAACGTAACAAAAAGCAGAATAAATCGAAGCTGTTGGGAAAACTATAGGATGGCAGCTATCTCGCAGAAAGGGGATATTTATTTATTTTTATTTCAAGATACCCGTAGAGGCCCTCTTCACGAGGGTATTACATAGGGGGTGATAAAAATTTCAACTTGAATACATAGAAGGAAGATTAACATGAGTAACAGGGCAAAAAAAAAGAAGCAAGAAAAGAGCAATAACTGGTAGTCAGCAAGAATCGAAATGTGGCGGAACAACAAGACACAAAATAAACAAAATAAAAAAAAACAAGAAAAGAGAACACAAAGATAAAAACAACGGAATAAACAGAACGAAAAGCAAAACTCGAACACATTGCGGTGAGCGGAACAGAACTAGAAGAAAACTACACATCGCTTTGATTTTTTAAAAGTTCATGAAATGATGTCGCATTCGTTTCAGTTGCGATTGTGGAAGGCAGCCGGTTCCAATCAATAATGGTTTTGGGTATGAATGATTTAGCATAATTAGAAGTGCGACATGTGATGCGTTTGATTTTGAAAGGATGGTCACGGCGTGGAAACACTGCTGAGGGTAAGTGAAAGAAATCGTCGTGAAGCAACGGATGATGGTAAATTTTGTGAAAAAGAGTTAAGCGAGCCAGTTTACGACGATGGGCAAGGCTGTCAAGTCCAGCACGAGCTTTCAAAGCCGTGACGCCAGTAAAACGTGAGTAGTCAGAATAAATGAAATGAGCAGCACGGTTTTGCAGGGATTTTATGTTATCTTTGATGTAGGCTTGATCTGGGTCCCATATGGCGGAAGCGTACTCAGTTTTAGGTCGAATTAATGTAATATAAGCAAGTTTACGCACATGCGCAGGAGCATGTCGAAGGTTACGTTTTAAAAGGCCAAGAGAACGGTTAGGAGCTGCTAGAATCAAGTTAATATGATAGTTCCAGGTTAAGTCTGATTGAAGGTGAACTCCTAGATACTTGTGTGTGGAAGTTGTCTCAAGTGTTATGTCATTAAGAGAGTATGCGGTTGGTATGCGATAAGAATTTTTAGTAAAGGAGACGAGCTTTGTCTTAGAGGGATTTAGGGTCAAAAGCCACAACTGACACCAAGTGTTAATAGAATCGAGGTCAGTTTGTAAGGATTGTCGGTCACAGTCATTTGTAATGGTTCGATACACAACACAGTCGTCAGCAAACAGTCTAATTTGTGAAGAAATGCAATTTGGCAAGTCATTAATAAATATTAGAAAGAGCAGGGGACCAAGCACACTCCCCTGAGGCACACCAGATGTGACATGGGCCATTGTAGAGTTAGAACCATTAACAGAAGTGAACTGAGCGCGAGATGAAAGGAAGTCTTTAATCCATGTTAGTACCTCAGGGTGAATATTAAGGTGCGATAGCTTGAGAAGTAGTCTATGGTGGGGAACCCGATCAAATGCCTTTGAAAAATCTAAAACAAAGCATCGACTTTAATTCCGGCATCTAAAGAAGTAAATAAGTCGTTAGTAAATCCGGCGAGCTGAGTGTCGCAAGAAAATCCCTTGCGAAAACCGTGCTGATATTTAAATATGATATTAAGATCTTCAAGATAATGAATGATCTGAGTGTGTGTGACATGTTCAAGGAGCTTAGAGAAAGTGCAAGTCAATGATATGGGTCTATAGTTTAGAGGATCAGAGCGGATGCCAGATTTGAAAATTGGAATTACTTTCGCTATACGCCAGTCGTGCGGGATGGAGCCAGAAGATAAAGACTGAGAAAAAAGTACAGACAAGACTTGGAAAATACTGTGAGATATGCTTTTTAGTATTTTGTTGTTGAAGCCTAGTGGATCCGCGCTTGTGGTATTTTTAAGATTACTTAACAAAGTAAGAATACCATCTTTCCTGATGACTATTGGGGGCATTGAATAATCTCGAAATGGGTTGAGAACTGGAGAGGTGGTGATGACTTCTTGAGCGAAAACAGATGAAAAGGCATTGTTGAAGAGCTGAGCAGAATGTACATCGTCTAGCTGGTCACCATCAGAACTTGTCAAAAAAGAATCAGCACGCGAATGAGGGTTCATTACGCTCCAAAACCTACGGGGGTTATTAGATAGCATGGTAGGCAAAACGTCATTATAAAACTGGCGACGGGTAGCTTTAAGCATTTTTTGGTAGTTTTTATCACTTTGTTTGTATTTTTCCCATGTGTTTAATTGGTTGTTAGCAACTGCCTGCCTATACAAACGTTTTTTCTTATTATTAGCTCTTCGCAGCCGCCCACTGAACCAGGGCGCATTTTTGCTGCACTTAATTGTGATAACCGGTATGTGTTTTGTAATGAGGTTAATTAGAGTAGTTTTAAACACTATCCAGTTCTGTTCAATGGAACAGAATGTAGATTCAGCCAAGAACCGCCCAGAGAAAGAGATTAATTCATGGTTCATTTGGTCAAAATCAGCTCTGCTATAACACCTGATCATCTTGGTGGTAGTTTTTCTTTCGATAATTCCGCAATTGATGCACCCAGTAATAATGTCATGGTCAGAAAGACCATTAAGGTGAAATATTTTAGAACAAGCATCGGGATTATCTCAAGAACGCTTTAGGGAAAGCGGTAAAACGAAAGGTAAGAAGAAAAAAGGCACATGACCCCAGGCAATGTGGCCGAATGCGCCGAGTCTGCAGCGTCGGCGCGACAAAGATGGAAGCGAGGGCTGCGAAACGGGCGGGGTCTTAACATGCTTGGCGAGGCGATAAATAACACCGCGTGCGCACCCGTTTAGCCATCACTTCTTTCCCACGGTGCGGAGCAACGTCACCGCGCTTTACACAACCCCAAGTGGTGTCATCATCATCGTCAGCCTGACTACGCCCACTGCAGGTCAAATACCTCTCCCATGTCTGTCCAATTAACCCGCTCCTTTGCCACTTGCGGCCACCCTATGCCCGCAAACTTCTTAATCTCATCCGCCCACCTAACTCTCTGCAGCCCCCTGCTACGCTTGCCTTCTCCAGGAATCCACTCCACCACTCTTAAAGACCACCGGTTATATTGTCTTCGCATTACATGGCCTGCCCAAGCCCATTTATTCTCCTTTATTTCAACTAGGTTCTTATTAACCCGCGTTTGTTTCCTCACCCACTCCGCCTGCTTCCGATCTCTTAAGGTTACACCTATCATTTTTCTTCCTATAGCTCGCTGCATTATCCTTAACGTAAGCTGCACCCTATTCAGTAGCCTCCACGTTTTTGGCCTATAGGTGAGTACCGGTAAGATAGAGCTGTTACCGGGATATTGGTAAGCTGCCATTCATTATCTGAGAGAACCTGCCATATGCGCTTCACTCCATTCTTATTCTTCTAGTTATTTCCCTCACATGCTCCGGATGAGCGGTCACTACCTGCCCTAAGTACACATATTCTCTTAGTATAATTGGTATAGATTAATCCAAAACACTCCCCTACTCCGGCCTACACATTAGAGCCATTCTATACCAAATAACACAAACTTTTTGCTCGATCATCTTTGTTCTGAAAGAATTTCTTCTCAAGTGTAATAAATTAAGAAATTAGAAAGGTGAGAATTGCTTTTACGTATATTTTTTACTAGGAACTTGTTTCTGACAAGAATTTGTAGAGAGAAAATTCTGAATGTTTAAAGATTTTTTAAGGATATAATTTACCCGGGTCTTTTCAGGCCACTGCGCGTCCGTACACAGGCAAGTCCGTTAAAGTGCTGAGTGTAGCATCTGACTGGAATAGTATCTGGACGAAGTTCCTTGGTGGCTAAGACCATTAGGTGAATATGGAAACATCCATTTTCTCTCTGATTTTTTTTGAATGTGTATGTGGGCTCAATAGAATATTCAGGAGAGCAAGCTGCCGGGCTAGTTGGTGAAGCATGTTAAATTGAATTCAGCGCAAAAATACAGACAAGGGACAAAGAGAGACACACTGAGACGTTCATGAGCGCTATATTCCTTAATGAAATATTCCTTAAGGAAAACCTGATCCCGAAATGTGAACAGCCGTGCAGGACAGAGAGAACGTTATTTTCATATTACAAAAAAAAAAATGCCCAGGCTCAGCTTGGTTAAGCCAAGAATGCGTTGCATATTGCGCGGTCTTTTTGCGCGGAGTATTGCTTGGCGGCACTCGAATTTCTCACCAGCTTTTCCTCCGTGACGTATGGATGGATGGATGGATGGATGGATAGATGGATAGGAGCGCCCCCTTTGAAACGGGGCGGTGGCAACCGCCACCATGATCAGCCGTCCTTCTTTTATATTTTATTTTTCTTTTTTTATTTTTTTTACGTGGTTTGGTGACGTCACGTCACCACGTGACATGACGTCACCAAACCACGTGACGTCACGTCACGTGGTTTGTTGGCTGCCCGGCCTCGCCCAAGGGCTGAACTGAGTGATTTCAATATGCTACGCATAAAAACATGCCTTTGCGCGCGTGACTGCTTGCACGCCCCTAAAGGCCAAGGCTCCGAAGGAGATCGGCAGAGAGAAGGTGTGCAAAAACTAGGCCGGAAGAAAATAGCGAAAGCGAAATAAAAATAATAAAAAATGAAGGCATAACATGCTTTAGCGACGGGCATTGGTGGCAGAATGCAGGAGACATTTTGTTTAAAATCTACCATAGCGAAGTATACCAAGACGGCAGCACGGTTCCAGGAGTCTAGCCGTCATTTAAGTGATCGGGGAGCAGTGTATTGGCGTGAGTCAATAAAAACGCTTTTTATTGCTTGTATATTTCGGCGATAAGGGTTTTATACGTATTTAATTGTCTCTTAAATGTGTTTCTCACCATCCAGGGTCTGAATGTAAGAAGGAGTATAATCGCTTTAGTTTGTGCTATCGGGAAGAGTCACGAGAACAACTCAGAGTTTATTCAGGAACATAGCAGCACGCCTAGGGGTCGTCGTCGTCGCCCTCAAATTCAGGCGATTGCGTTGCCTATGCTACAGTACACGACAAAAGACTATGAAGAAAAGCAAAAATGTAAAATTCATCAGGCTCACCACATACCGAAACGCTGTCACATCAGGCCCTGTCATACCCGCGTTGCGTTACTGAAAATTTAAGGGTCATCAATCTTCTCGTAACTCGACCTTTGGCTATTGTTAGCCGAGACCTTGTTTCTTTTTTGAGGCTTGCCGTGGGTGTAGACATCATCGAGCACGCAGGCAGTCACCGTGCGTGAAACTTGATATTCTATGGCGAAAACGATGCTAACAAAAGCCTCGAGTGGACTGGGTCACAGGGCGCACTACATCAAGAGAAAACATTTTATGACACGAACCACTTTACACGCAGTTCTCCAACATCACAAAGAAAACAGCACAGTATTCATGCACCTCTGACTACGCGTGCGCTCGGGTGAGTTTTATGTCACCCTTCCTTCTTTCCTATTTTTCATGTTACGCCAGTGTCATCCCTCTCTTGCCCCTGTCAAACACACTCGCGCACACAGGGGGAAAAGGTTGTCACCGCTAGGCTCCTCTGTTGTCTCCTGCCTTTTTTTTTTCTTTAGACACTCAGCATCCGTTCAGAGAACAGCGAAGCAGAACCTGCAGGTGTAAGCAACTTAAGGCTTCCACCTCTGAATTTGTCTTTGGGTGATCACTAGCACACGAAAAGACAGGGCTCAGAGAGCGCATCAAGTTTAAAAAAACGCTAGTTTACCACAGTTTTTTTTTTTGCTAACATTTGCATGGTAAGCGTTGCACATAGTTCCTATACGTAAGTGTTTTGTTCCAACAGTTGTAATGAAAAAGTCGGTAGAAAATAAAAGGGGCAGAAGCATTCTCATCCGCCTTTCTTCTTCGATGCAGTTTTGAACAAAGCATCAACAAGGCAAACTTTGCATCAAAATATTCCAGTCACATTCTGTGCAGTGTGCAAGCTGTGTCGGTTCAACAACACTGTACAAGGCTTCTTTCTCATTTTTGTTTCTCTACAGATTAGGAGCAGCCTAATGCGTGGTGTATATTCGCGTTTTGTGAAAATTATTACATTTCTTTTTTTTTTAGTTTATCACAGCTAATTCGTCCTGTGCACACAAAGAGTAAGTCAACTCCGAACAATTGGCCAGTGAGCCTGAGCGCACTTCTAAGGATATGATCGAGAAGCAAATATTAGATGCGGGCTTTAAGAGCTTGTTTTTCAAGCGCATTTTTTCAGCATACTTGAGCTTAGTATTGTATAATATAGCTTCGTAGAACCCTCCGCGGCGTTTGATCCCTGTGTCTTTGCGGCCATTCGAAACATGTGACTGCGCGATCTTAGAGACATTTCCCCGCTAATAAAACGACGCTACTTTTCATTGCGCGAAACGTGATCATAAATTGTATTTAAACACGTTCTGTAAGCAGTGTCTGCCACTGTAATTAAAATTCCGAATGCTGAAACTTGAAGTGGACTTAACAAAGCTTCCAAGCTTTTTCTGTTTTCGCCACCACTGGACAACACGTGTCCAGAAATTCCATGATAATCACCATGAGGAAGAACATAAGATGTTGGAAAAGGATGGTGATATTTACTTTTAAATAGACCGTTAAGAACAACAACACTGGAGAGAATGTTCAACCTTGGAGCGGCTGAGTGAGAAATTAATTTTGGCAGGTGATCTTCCGTTCACAGTGTATACCGGGTGTTTCAGTGAACACTTTCAAAAATTTTCATACATAGGCTTTTTGGGGTAAAAATATGGCTTTTGCGGCACAATATTACCAGTGTTGGCGGAAATCAGAAAACTGGTGAATCGTCTTAAGTAGTAAGCTGGTTAACCAACTTTTAATAATTAACTTCTTAACTAGCCGACTTAAGCGCCTAGTTGCAATCTGAGATTTCTAGCCGGTGTTTAGTAATAGCCATATCAGTTTTTAGAAATTATTACCTTTGGCGCTGTTGTTCGACGAAATTTGACTTTTTCGACTAGTTACGTACACTGGAGGGGTTGGTTTACCTGCATGCTTTCAAAAGCGCATGTATTTTCGCACGATGCAGCCAGATTTTGTCGAGTCACAGCGGCGAGGCTAACCGCGTTTTCGAAATTCTAAAAATTGATATGACTATTACTAACGACCTGCTACAAATCTCTAATTCGAAATAGGCGCCTAACTCTACTAGTTAAAAAGTTAATTATCAAAAATTAGTTAACAGGCTCACTACTTCAGACAATACACCACTTTTCTGGTGTCCTCCAACACTGGTAACATTTCGACGCAAAAGCCGTACTTTTGCCACAAAAAACTAATAATAAAATTTTTGAAAGGGTTCGCTGAAACACCCGGTATATTTCAGCTTCCTTATCTTATCGCCCCCCGACGCAGCGGTTGCTTTCATCACAAGTTTTTAAAGTTATCCAGTGACTGTACCCGCTGGTTTTGTGCTTTGCCTTTGTAGCATATTAGTGGTTGGAAAGCTGCGATACAAAAAGCAGTAGCTGTTACTTCGTAGCCATTTTTAAAGACTTAAATCCCGATTCTGCACACGCTAAAGGCTTCTTTTGACCTAAGACAAAATCTAATGAACGGCCAGGTTTACCCCGGAAAGCAACATGGCTTGAATACATTTGAATGCATCCCAATACGAACCAGTTAACGGGTTCAAGCAATCCGTGGCTGTAAGAATGCCTTTCCGGCAGTGCGCCGCGAATGTACGCATTCGTCCGTACGTAGACAGAAACAACGGAAGGAATGGGAGCTGCTCTCCCGCTGTGTTTACATCTCCAGCGATGGTAGTGCGTCGATGCGGCACGGGCACTTTCTTTTATCGGTGTCTTTTAACGAGCGGCTCCGCCAGCATCGATAGCCGGCATTTCAGGAGGCTTCTCGGCTCGATCGAGCAATCTACGTTACTCACGGTCGAACGTCCCTCTACCGTGAGTAACGTAAATTAGAGGCGCGGAACTCTTCGAACCCAGCGTACGGGACAGGAGAGTCATCCGGCCAACCTGGTTGCTTGGCCAATATATCCGATGCACAATGCAGGCTCACCATGAGTTTCAATAAACCGTGTACAAACAACGTTATATAATTAACTACTGTCGGATGCACGGTATCTGGAAATTCATTTGAACCTCTAATATATGACACGACAATAAACCCAGATGGCGGCAACAGAGGAACAACAACGAGATGTGAGCTCTTGACCGCAACTAGCAACTGTAATCGCTTATCGAAAGGAGAACGAAAACACATGAGTGCTTGACCTTTCGTCATCACCAGAATTTTTTAAGTTCTTATACCAGCACCGTCAGTTCTTATTGAGTCCAAAGGGTGGCAGGCTTCCACATCCGTCATTTGTGTCTAATTCAAAAGACCATGTGACAGGCCGGAATCTACCATGGAGTCCGCATTGCACATTTTTTAAAGAAAAGGTAACCTTTATCGCTCACATAGTCAGATTTAAGGGCTGAAAAACATGAGGCTCATCGGCTCAGTCAATGCTGCAGCTGAGCAGAGCAACCATCTTGTGTTTTTTTGCGGCACAGTACACCAGTACGTTCGAACACACACAAGACGAATTTCCGTGCCCTCCAGACTGTACAAGGTCAGGCCCTTCACACATGCCTGGGTCACCTTCGCAAAGCACCAACAGTTGCAACCGTTGCTTCAGCCAAGGTATACTCGCTTTCAACGTATATAGCCCTTCAAGCAAAGCGGATTCACATACGTCACTTAACAAGGATTCCCCAGCATACCCTTGAATCAGTGCGATGGTACAGATACCAATAGTAGCCTACCAGTCGTCCATCTCATCACAGTTTACCACGGCATCCCGAAGCTGCTCTGCGCTGGGATGTCTGTAGGAGCCATGCGTGCGCCTTAAAATTCCAAGGATAGCGAACAAGTCACACTTGTCGACGTCGGCCCAACATTTGATGCTATCCTTAATCTATCCCGAATATAGTGACCGCACTTAGGTTTATACAGATGTTTCGGTCTCATCTACTAGTACAGCTTGCGCCGTGGTCATCCCTGCGAGACAGACCATGACGATAAATTCTTGTTTCGGCCAAGCACTCACAGATGTATTGTTGCGTCGGGCCTTCCAGTGAAAAACAAATAAAAATTGTCGAGCCGACTGGCTGACCGCCCTCTCTGCCACGCCGCTCCAAACGTATCCCTGTGGAGTTGCACCAATGCGTCGGACAACCGGAAGCGAACCACGTTATCGCGTAGCACGCGGCGTCGGGCCGACCTTGTACAGGTCCGCGTACGTCATGGACGCGGGCCAAAACACAAACAAAACCCCCGACAAGAAAAATGCAGTAGGAATCAAACAAACGAATTAAGCCTCTCGAAAAACCCAGAACTACTAAAGAGCTGCGCCGGCGCATAAATTAGCAAGGCCATCACCAGTCGATAATTAAGAGTAAAATCAACAGTTAGAATGCGGCCGTCCAGGCCGAAATTGCAATGTATAGCTCACTCTTTTGCTGTCACTTGTGTTCTCACATTCCCTGCGGGCACGCCACGCGTATCCAATCACTGGCCTCCGTCAGTCAGGCTTGACATTGGTCGGGACACCCCAGGTAGTACGTGTATGTGGTGTATAAACACCAACAGCCTACTGAAAAACTTGGAGAGCATGGCGTACACATGGCACTGGCAGCTTCATGTTTGGGCTTCGCCGCAACTGACTCGTGGGATACGCTCAAGGCTCGCTGGGACGTGATTCTGGTAGCGACCGATCAAAATCGCAGACATCGTGTAACGCAGAAGCTGAATTACACACCTGAAGGTCGTCTGTCAAGTGCAGAGGGGAAGCGCCCTTAACCTTCGCCGTGCGCGATTACCTGAGCCGCCTTAGAACTGATTATGACGTGTTACTGCGGCCGTCATAGCGGACAGCTGGCCGCGCGCTCAGTCTGGGCAGTCGGTATCATATCCGCCTGCGCTGCGTCACGCGTGCTCAGACAAGGCTGACGAATTCGCTCCCGCTTCTGTGGCTTTCAAGATGCTTTCGAACAGCACACTGAGCAAAAGCGCGTCCCACATCTGCGTGGTTTTTACGTGACGTCTTTCAGAACTTTACCCATCCTACGTCTGGCCACACACCGCCAGTCAATACCGCGAACTTGGGCTCGATTTTCGTACGTATTTGCCGTCGGTAGCAGAGGAGCTGCACGAGCATTTGTGTGCACCGGCTAGAAGCGATCTATTCGCCTTGCTACAAACGATGAATGCAGCCTCAGCTGTAAGTCGTGACGATATTGCAGCAAGCTTTTACCCTCTTGTTTTCGGCGCGATACAGGGCGTGCTGCGAGTAATAATAAACGGTTTCTTGATGGAAGGGTTGCGGCAAAATTTTCCCATAAAAGCCGCATTATCATCATCCTGAAGGCGGGCGGAGACTTCTCCGACCCGGGAGCACGGCACTATATAAGCCTTCTGAACGCCGACTATACGATCGCTGCGTCATTGCAAGCTCGAAGGATCAGCGCGACTTTGCCTCGAATAACGCATAAGGCTCAAGCTAGCAGCGTGCTTAGACTTCACGCGTTTGCAGCCTCAGCGCTCAATAGGTATTTATTTACCTTCGCAAGCAGGCTAGGTTTACGGTGTATTTCGTTTCGCTTGACCAGCCAAAAACCTTTGTTCGGGTTTGGCACTCGTACCTACTCGTCGGGTTTTCGATAGAAGTGGGCAACCGGTTGCAGTTACTTTCGTCATAATCAGCCTAAGCCCACTGCAATACAAAAAGCCTCTCTTACATCTGTCCAATTTACCTTGTCCTGTCCGGCGGCGGCCAAACTTTCCCCGCCGACCCAAATCCAAATGACCAATTCTTTTGTTAACGGTCAACCGAGCTGTCCTCTCTTGTTTAAAGGGATGTTTGCTTGTTGGCTCTTACTGTCTTTTCGTCTTACATTAGCCGTTAAATGTTCACAACTATACCCGGAACACAGCACATATATGCGAATGCTCTGAGCTGATCAGCCTTTTTTTGAGTCCGGTCAAGCTGCGTTCTCCGCCTGGTTGCTCTCCGCTGGCCGAGTCCTCCTTGCTGCTTCTGTCTCATTGAAATAATGGCGTTGTCTCCAAAAGCCTTCGAGAAAAATGTGGTCTTCCGAAGACTACTAGGACATTCCCTTGATAACCTAAAGTTTCCATGCATTATTCAGAAATACGGTCATCATTTACCTCATTTTGGTCGTATCACACTCTGCGCGAGCCCTGCACTAAGGTGACTCCAATCTGCTGAGAGGAACACGACGGTAGGCAGGCAGCGATGCGTGCAGCACCGTCTCGTGGAAGACACCAGCGTTACCTTTAACGTTATGGACATTCACTCATTCGCTGACTGTATACAAGGTGTTTCTCCTAAGATTTTACATAATTTTCAAAGATAGCTTTTTTTAGCTCGAACAGCGCTTCTTTCGGCATAGAATTGTCAGCACTATAGTACATCACAATGCAGCCAAGACGTCCTATCTAAGGGGCTGCTTAGCTAACATCGAATATGTAACTTTTGAACTATTACTGTTAGGCTCCCTAATCATTGAGTGGCGTGTAATCTATCGTAAGTAATATCCATATCATGTTTTAAAATTTCGAAAACGCGGTTACCCTCTTCGCAGCGGCGCAACGGAGTTTGGCTACATCGCGCAGAAATACATTCGCTTTTGAGAGGCTTGCAGGCAAAGCAACCGCTCCAATGCACATAATTCATCGAGATCCGCAAAATTTGTTGGGCCATAGAGCCGAGGGTAACCATGTTTTTGAATAAAAAAACTGATATGGATATTTCTTGCGGTGGATACACGCCTCTAAAGAATTGAGAAGCCTAACCTGTAATAGTTAAAAAGTTAGCCATTAAGTATTAGTTAGTCAGCCTGCTATTAGAACGTCTTAGTTGCATTCTGATGTACGACACGGCTGACAGTACCATGCCAAAAAAAAAAGTGCTCTTCTAACTGAAAAAGCCAACTTTTTAAAATTGTCCAAATTCTAAGGCGAAACAATCTGTATAGATAAGGGCGCGATTCGCACTCACCTTCTAGTCATTATAGTGGCCACCGACATTCATCTTGAGCACATCGCTTATAAAAATCGACGATTACATCCCCGAGAACAGTTTGATCACATGCGACATCTTCTACGGAAATTGTGGTGCGGATATGATGCTGCTATTTTCTTCCTGCCTTGCATGTCAGCGCTCAAAAGAAATCGCCTGTGGGAACAGTACCAATCATCGATGCGACGAGCTTGGGTGCGTGACATCATTCATAAATGGCTGAAAATGATTCTACGCAAGGTTGTGAGGTCGAGAGACTGAACGACAGCTCATGGATTGCAGCCCACGCTCTCCAGTGTTTCTCTGAACATTTAGGTGGCCTGCACAGCGTATTGAGGGCTCTCAGAAATGAACGTGAATAAGCGCAGGCAAATACGTCTTCATAGAAAGGGTTCCAACGCTTAGGAATACTCTCCGCCTAACCCAATTAAAGGTTATATAACACCAAGTATTCAAGTTTCCAAGCACGTTGAACGCACAATGCTAAGAAATAATACCTGTCGTGGTAAGCTGGCATTCGGATATCCACCAACGCGAACCAAGAAGAAAACTGTATCAAAATAAAAATTACAGCTTATAAAAAAGAGCGTTCTGACCTCTGAACACATTCCTCGAATAAATTTACGGATGATAAAAATAAACAAAGCCTATGAGTTGAAGCTGTACGGTGCTGTTCCCGCCGCACCATGTTGTCTTTTTTCTGGCACAACGGACAACACAGCTGGCCTACATCTCTTATTTTCATTTTCTCCGTGGGAACCCATTCTTCTCAATTCTCTTGCGCATTGCCAAAACACGTTCTACGCCTTTTTTTCCGCTCACAGAAAACAGCCTATGCCTTTAGGAACCGTTCTCTGTTCGCACGAGAGAACCGGGCGATAAGAATAGAACGGCGGCACTAATGAATACGTCTCTACTTTTATTGTTTGTGCTCAGAAATACACCGAGAAGATGCTGTGAGGGAAGAAGGTTCGTTTCATGAAGTATCCAGTACCCCAACTTTTCTTCTGCCCAGCAATTTTAATAGGATCGGTCACACTATGGCAACATAACGGCTTGAAATGTACATTTACGGCTATCTGAATAGAATACCTATAGCTGTAGCTACAAACATTAATCTTATTCAAGAAGAATCCAATTATGCTAAACCGGAGACCGTTTAATTGAAGTGTCTGGTATAACTTCAGATATATTTTAATCCTATGTCCTTTCTTATGATATGTTCTTGTTCGGCTTGATGGAACAAAATGACGTCTTCCCTTCTTTCAAAGTGCCGGAAATAAAATTCGGCTGCGCAAGTACCCCGATTGTTTATTTTGTTTTGTTTTCAAACCAGCTTTCGTGAAGCACTCGGCTGAAAGAAACACTGTTTGGGCAGTACATAACAATCTTCCTCCTAGCCTATCAGCGCAGCCTTGAAGTGGTCAACGAAGAGAACTCAGTCGAATATTTGTGTAGACCTATCTGTCACTAGAAAATTTGCATCTACATTCATAGATGGCTGCGAGTCCTCATATACCACTACCAGCGCAGTGGCGCAGTGGTTAAGCGATGCGCCACTGCACTGGCAGGTGGCTGTTTTCATCACAGCCACCGGTGAGGATTGTGCGACCCATGCTGCTCTTCCCGAGAAACCTCTCGCGCGGCTGGCGCTACGCTCCTCCGAACTTACCCGAATAACTCGGGTAAGCTAAGGTAGTAACTAGGGCTGTTAGGCAACGGCACAAGGTCGAAAGAACATACGTACGTACGGGGACAAGATTCTTTGCCGGTGTTGGAGAGCGTATGGGTGTTTCGCACTGAAATAAATTATAATAAAGCAGCAATTGATCAATAGCATCCACCGAAGCGCCGCCATACGGCTACAGAGGAAGGCTATATACCTGCCACAGAAAAAATTGTAAGTGGCTTAGCTCGGCTATGCCAGGATATACGTAACGAAAGCTAAGGCATAGCTTGGTTAGCCTAGGGTAGAGAGAGGGTGTGGTAGATGGTCCTTGGCGATCACAAAATGAACAAGGGAGGGGAAAACCTCAGGTTGCTTGAGCCAACGTTTCGACTAGGGGACTTGTCTTCGTCTGGGCCCAGACGAAGGAAGACAAGTCCCCTTGTCGAAACGTTGGCTCAAGCAACCTGCGGTTTTCCCCTCCCTTGTTCATTTGGTTAGCCTAGGTTAATCTTGATTGGAAGTCCACGTTAGTCTGCGACCCAGCTGGCGAAGCGAGCGGAGCCGAGCGCACACACGAGGCAAGCGGTGAGGCGTCATGCCAAACAGCGGCGGCGGCTCCGTGGCGAGGCGCGTGGTGTGACGTCATGCCAGATGGCGCGGCGAGCGCGGTGCATCCGCTAGCTGCGGTGGTTGCTAAGGGACGGCTCAAGGTTGGTCTCTGTGCCTTCTCTGAGCACCGCCACAGCGAAATAGCAAGTACGTGGCCAATGTAGCTTTCGCTACAAAACCTCGCTTTTAAAGAAAAATTCGTCCTGCTCCGGAGTTCGCCCTACCAAGGCTCGATCTACGATTTTCTAACCGTTCCGGTTAGCCCAGTGGGAGGAGCAACGTCCCTGGTGAAGCAGTGGTCCAGGGCTAGAGCCCTTAACAGGGGAATTTTTCTTGAGCTGTGATGTTTCTGAGGAAGCTGAATAGCTTTCTTTTATAGCCGCATGGTTGTACTGTGGCGGATGCTATTGAGGTATTGCTCCTTTATAACAAATTCACTCCACTTTGGCAGATTACCCTAAACATTGCAGCAAGAAATAAAGTGTTTTCAAGGATTTTATGCGTTCACAAGGCAAACCCATAAAACAAGTTTTCGCGCAGTAGTCAGGAAGCATGAGGAAACGCCACCCGCGTAATACTGTCAAGAAATATTCGTATTTCGTGTTATATTTGACTCCTTTTTCTCTTACACTTAAGTCGTTCATTGTCTCTTATGCTGAATGCCGGTCCCTGTAAGGTATTTTTAATAAATGAATGAAAATTTGTTGGTCTCCTAATTTTGCAGAATGATGTTGGGGAATAAAACTCACCATGAAATTACCGTTTGCATCGTAATCAACTGTAGGCGGTTATGGTCGGGCTGATCGCTGACCTCTCCCTTGATGTTATCTTATTACCTAGAGCAATTTATTTGCTACGCTGCTGACATTTACAAAAATGGATTATTATGCGACACGTGAACACTCCATCATTCTTGCCTTCTTTCAAAATTGCGTACCTGCGCACCTATTTCGTGCTGTCTCACCGTGTAAGTTACTGTGTTCATAATAAGACTTCATTACAATAAATACAGTTTAAAAGCATGAAAAAGGATACCAACGCAGTGATTATGAGTATTTGAAATTTTAGCTGCTTCATTAACTCACGCACCAACCTTCTTGTGTGCGCACGACTGTGCAGTGTGTGAATGCCTCCCATAGCGTATAGATTCCGCCATGTGGTCGCATTTTGCCAGTGAGGCATCAAGTTGCCTCTGAAAGCTTTTTATACAACGTAAGGGGTTTCTTTATCACCCCACTGGGACATCTGCCAGTTTGACCATGTAGAGGGGAGTAGCCAGGGTGGGGGGAGGCTTATGGGGTTTCTGCTTCTCCCCGAAACTGTTTCCAACTGTCACCGACCGCAGCATGGCCCAAGTACATATCGCCACTTCTGCTATCATAGCTTTATTCTTGCCTGGATCGTATGTCTTTCCGTGTGTACAGTTTACTATCTGTGATTGCGCAAGATGTTTATTTGCCCTGTTTGAAGCATTATATGGAGCGACTTTTGCTTAGACACGTAGATGTAATGGAGGCATACGGGTATTTAAAAACATCTTGTTGCGAGGTTTTGTGTGTGCATGCAGTGACTTTGTTTCCAGTGACACTTTTTTGTCCTTTGTCAAGTTGTTCAGTAAGGCATATTGCCGGGCTAGTTGGTTTAGCATCTTGAAATTTGGAATAAAACCGCCTTGACGCAAATAACTTCACAATTTCCTCGTCTCTTTTGACCTTGTGAAATTATTTGCGCCAGGTGTTTTTATTCAAAATTTGAAGTTGTCAAGTTGTATCTTCGCATTTCTAATACTCCATTTTATCTTCGCACTTCTAATGCATATTTGGCAGAGCTCTTCGTTTGTTCATGTTCTTGCTGTTGCGACTAAAATTTCCGTGCAATTACTCGCAATACATGACCGGTGACAGCTGCTGCTGCGCAGTACATGGGAACGAAGGACAGCGTCACTGAGATTTTTCCCTGGCCGTTGCATATGTACAAAAATGTAAAGGTTCTTGAACGACAAAGATTTATTAAAATATTTGTCCTCTGCTTGCTCATTGCATGGCCTTTACGATTTTCATACCAGTTGCATGCATTGCTTTGCTGATTTCGGACTTATATAGTTGTAGACTTCGTGTGATATTATCTTTACTTAGTAAATACACAAAAACATGGAAGCATGGGTATCAGTTAAGTCGGCCACGGTTTTTAAGATATACGAATATACATTCTTTTATTTAAAAAAATACATATTTCACTCGTCTAGAGAGTGAGTAGCTTTATCTCATACAAAACGCCATTGTCAATGGGAATGCAGTTATTATTCTTGCGTTTGATCCCTGCACATATTCTATGAGGAAGCAGCGCTGCAACATGAGCCCCCCCACCCCGAACAAAATCTCTGGCAACACCACAATGTTCGATGCGCTCCGTGCATTGTACGAAGCGGTTTTGAAGGTTTACCGCACAACCTATATTTTCTTCATGGTCTTGGTTCATACAGTTATTTCTATTTTACGCGAATACCAGTAGTTCACACGTACGCGTTTTTGTCTCATCTAGGTAAGGTAGACGAAAGTGCAAGGATAGGAAGGGAATGTAACCATTCGCAGATATCCCAGAGACGTCTTGGAGCCCTACAACTACGGGGGGGGGGGGGGGGTGTAATCTGGTTTACCGACACATGACAGTAGTTCATCACGAGCTACAGAGAAAGAAAGTTGACATCGAGAGAACATGCCTTGAAGTAAGTGCCTGAGTGGTTGCTTAAAAACAGTCCAACATTTTCTGAAAACATAAATGAAAACGCTAATCAATTTCCGGCACACTCAGTTTATGTCTTAGAAAAGGGGCGACCTGTTTCTGACAAGTTCCCTTTTCAGAAATTATAACTCTCAAGAGGTAGTCCTTCTTATGCATTTTAGTATTAAAGAAAATTTTGATACAATGTTTTTTGCTTGAGGCGAATGCATGTGACAGACCTTGCCTTGAAACTGGTGTTTAGAATTCGGCTATGTCTTCAATAGATATTCTTAGTCGATGCCCTCGTAGGCAAAACTCACTGCCTCCGAAGCCTTGCGATCACAAGCATTGTCAGAAAGGACAAGAATATCAACCTCTTAGTCTGAAATTGAAAAAGGACAAGGACCACTGTTTTAAAAATAACACAGTTCGGGCTGTATTCAAGTTCGTAGACGGAGGGTGAAAACTTGACACCACCTCAACGCTCCCTGAAAAGCGCCTGTCACGTACAGGTCCCAGTGCACACGAGGCGACATGTAGGGGCTTAGGAAGTACTTCCTGGATGGTACTCTTCGGAGGAACTGAAAACTTGGGTCCTTTGGTGAGCACTTCACTGACAGAACAAAGCCCTGGCTCGACGTCCATGATGTGCACCTTGTTTTGAGGCACTCGTTACTTTACTTCTGCTTTCTATCTTTCTGGCAAATTGAGCACTCTCCCGCTACCTCCAAGCTAGCTATGGGAAAACATGAGTGAAGGATCCACAGTAAGACAAGTAAAAGGGCCGGAGGTAAAAGAAATGAAGAGACACGGAAAAAAATAATAAAACAAGACGACACAAGCATTGGCATTGAACAAGGTTTATTGGAAAGCAGGTCAAGCATATCAGGAAAGCCTAAAAATAACAAGGCGGGCTTCTTCATAGCTGCATACTATTGCGGTACGGAAAATGATGCCGGTAGTGGTCACCTTGTCGAAACTGCAAGTGCTAAAAAATATGGCTGTGGCTCTTCCATACATACACAATTCGCCCATTGAGTTAAATATTGCAGTCCTGCTGGCTTTCTCTCTACTTGTACACACTACTGAAGCTTCAAAATCCTGGCAAACGTGTCAACCAAGACCGTGAAAAAAATATTTTAGGATAGGCCATAAAAGAAGTTTCGTAGAATATATAGAGGGTACTGTGCAGTCGATTCTTTTGTTATGTGGTCATGTATACAATGGCCAACCTGGCAGTTGTGCCAGTGAGAGGCTAAAAGAACAGCGCTATATGTTGTATACAAAGGCGTCGGGATCAATGTGATGCTTCATTCCCGAAAATGCGATAACCTGCTGGAATATGAATTATATGCGCTAGAATTCACACGCTGCGCAATTCTTAAAACGGACAGAGAAAGGTTGAGTCATATGACAAATGACAAATGAAGCACCTGAAATTTCAAGGAGCCATAATCATCGCGTTAGCAACACTTCTTTCGCTGTCACAAAGAAAAAGCTGATGTTCTAAATATTACAGTCTTGAAGGCTTTTTTCGTGCGCTAGCTCTAAAAGCCCGAATTTAAGATTTCGATGAAGGTTGCTTGCCCGAAGCCTCTCTCAGTGACTTTGAGGTTGCTCGGGAAAAGGAGCCTGGATTCCACAATCCACACCAGTGGCAGCACCTGCCATCGCAGGGCAGTGGCGCACCGCTCAACCGCAGCACCACTGCGCCAGAAGTGGTATGAACACTTCCATCGATCTATGAATGTAAAGTAGAGAATGACCAACTATGCATATATGAGCATTAAACCATTAGTGCTATCGCGTTAAATCCTTAAGGCGGAGCTTAAGTAACATTTCGCCGATATTTGCCTGAAGCAGCTTGACCTTGAAACTAAGCCCCGAACCGAAGTGAATGTCTAACTGCTAGGGCACCTAATTCGCACTTGGCCTAACCAAGCTAATTCATTCGCCATTTCTTTTGCTTTCACATACCTTCGTGTCGGGTGTGACAAGACTGCTTTTGTTCGTATTGTTTTTGGCTGGCCATGTATACATACTTGACGAGCTTTCTACTAAACCTTGTTGAAAGTCACCGCTCGTGTCATCGTGTTCTTTCATTCGTTCTTGTCTTTAATGCGTGGTTTCGGCCTCCATGAGCTACCAGTACACCCCGAAGATCCATCTTAGAAACCGTCCACCGTGACCAACCGTGACCAACCAAACAGTGTTGGTCAACACTGTTCCCACTTCGAGTCATAGATCAATTCGCTCTCGCCCTACCATAAGCTTGCCGTCCCGGTTAGCTCAATTGGTAGAGCGACTGCTCCGGTGTAGCGGTGGTCCCGGGTTCGAACCCCGGACCAGGACGAATTTTTCTTTAACTACGAAGTTTCTGTGAAAGCAGTATAGCTTTCCTTTGTGGCCGTACCGCTGCGCTCGGGTGGACGTCAATGAGTAATTACTCCCTTATTACAAATCTACTCCACCTTGGGGGATTCCCCTAAATTTTTGGTCAATTGATGATCATGAGGGGCTGCTTGCAAGGTATTTTTCAAGAGTCCGTAGGCTCCGGGTTTGAATCTTGCAGTGGCCGTCTGTGGTGTCCTAGAACACGTGAGTTCCGTCGGTCTTTGCATTCGTCTGGCACACCCACAAAACTCATTACATACAAAGCCCTTTTAGGTCTAAAGTAGTATTTGTATGTTCACAAAAGAAAGTATTGCACATGTAACGACCATGTGCACAGTAAACAGTAGACATTCTATATGTGAAACGAAAACCAACCTTTTCGGATGTACAGCGCACACAAAGGCTCCGGGGAAATGGAGTTGTAGATGTATACAGGGATAAGGGCTACGTATGATTACAGGTACATTTATGATGACAGCAGTATACGCGCTGATTAGCTATGTACACGTCAAGAACACATTAAGAAATAGAGAAAACACTGTGTAGACTGCTATATACAGCTCTACACAGTGAAGCATAAGCGTGGGTTTCTCACATAAATGTCACATGACCGTAATGAAAGGCCACGAAAGAAGAAAGCAAATAACGCAGAATTTTCCCTTCTCCTGAAAAAAAAAAAAATTCCTCGTCGAAATAAACTAACAGCTCCCTCCGAAGACGTCTAATTGTAGGGTAAAAAGAATATTTGTCTTTAATCAAACATTCTTTTCTAAAATTCTCAGCAACCAACTCGAGTCCCTAAATGAAGCCATATCCTACTGAATTACAACCGAATATGCAGTGTTCCTTACATCAATCAAACCTTATTCCTTTCTGATCTGGCTTAGAGACATTATATCCAAGGTGTGACAGTTTATCACAAAATACTTTAAATTATGGCTCACCAAAAACGCTTGCATTTTCTTGCCTCCTACCCATATTTCCGCTTGAACCAATAACTGTTGAAAAGCTTTTGTTACACTAATGCGTACAGTCCCTGCCAAAAGTATACAACCCAAGGGATTTGCTTCTAAGTTCTTTAGCGAAGCTTCCTTGCACATTTAGCACTCCGAAGCTTGAGAGAATTGAGGACGCCAGGCCATTCCTCTTTTCAGATATTACTGTTTTAGAGGCATGCTGCAGGCCTGAAAAGCAAACCCCTTCGGCCGTGTACTCGACGGGGGTGTACGCCTTCGTTTTTTTCCTGACCGTTGCTTCTATCGCTCTGAACGTGGAACAAAATCCTGAACTAGAATACTATCATAACCATTCCTGAAATAACTTACTCAGTGGTGCCTGACCTATCATTTCCAACACTCTCGAACGAAAATTTTGAAAATTCAAAAATAGCGAGAGACTGCTATGGAAATATTGAAGGCAATGATCTATTCTTCTGATATGTAGCGAAATCTTTCTTTTATAGTGTTTACATGGATCGCATCGAGCAGTTATGGCTGCCGCAGAAAACCAATGGGGAACGCTTTTGAGGATCGCAAGAACTTCAGGAAAAAAAAAAAAGACTCCCGTCGGGTTATCTGCGGATATAGTGATCACTATAACGAAACCTTGCGTAATATAAAAAAAAATTCGTTCAGGAACCGTTTCCTGCTCAAAAATGTTTTTGTTCAGAATCAGTGGATATGTTAGGTGTCTTTAATTCCTATTTTTGTGATTTATTTGTTCTGTGGTCACTGCAATATCATCTGCGGTGAAAGACGTTCCCGAAACTTTTTACTTGCCGTTTTTCTTACCATATTTCTTATAATTGAGCGCTAAAAACTGCGTTTTTGTAGGTGAAATTGATTTTATATCCCCTGTGTTTTTTAGTCCCACCTCTGTAACTCTCACTGAAATTTTAAGGGCACAATACATGATGATGATAGTGATGACTGATGAAATAAATGGAGCACTTGCGGTTCAATACACCACACCACACTGCACAGAACAAAAGTTGTAACCTCCATATTTCCAACAAAGGCTGCACCGGACGCGTTGAGGTTTCCAGGCTGCTTTTTTCGTCGTAGAACATCCGTCTCGTGTACTAGGGTTCCCTTTTGCGACATCTACCCCACAAACAACCCTTGCGCGTGCATGTGGCACGAAACAAGACAACGAAGGCTCATGCGACGTAGGAAGGCGGAAAAGGGCAGCCGTATATGTCACGATGCGCGCGACAGGGATCGGATGGCGTGAGATGCAGCTCAACAGCAGCAGGAGGAACAGCCGTCGCAGCGGCTCGAGCCCAGCAGCCGAGGATAATTGGGTGCGGTTGGCCGTGACAGGCGAGAAGCATCCTCAGCCTTCCAACGCTCGCGTATGCCACCGCGTACGTGAACCGCACACTGAGAAGATCGATTCGCGTATGAGACCCGTTGCGGCGGCAGCTTGCACGCCTCTGTGGACCTCGGCTCAACGGGATCGTGAGAAAGCAGATTTCCCTTTTTTTTTATTTTAGAAGTGGGCGTTTTTTCTGATTGTTATAGTAATAAAATAAAATAAAATAACTCAAAAATGAAGTAGAGAGAAAGCAGGAAGATGATTTTCCTGTCGTTGTCAGGGCAGCGCGTCTTCGGCTGCCCCAAAGAAGACAAGTCTTGTCGAAATCCTGCCTAGCGGACGAAGGCTCCTCTTAGGAGCCTTGTCCATTATTTGTTTTCTTCGAATAACGGACGAATGGTTATTTAAATTCCGAGGTTAAATACAAAACACCCCACAAAACCACGAGAAAGTTGCGAGCGCTGGATGGCGTCGGGAATATGGGTGCCAGTGTGTGAAGCCTTTGGACAGACACGAATTTTCTTTCTTGTGAAATACTTCTGTACTTCAAAAAAACTATTAAATAACAATGACTTCTGAACCACAAAAAGAGGAGACACTTAAGTTCCGCCTTAAAGGCATGGCGCGATAGTGTACTGGGGTAATTCCGATATATGCAGAAGGCCCTTCTCTATTTTATACATTCATAGATTCCTCGGCCAACCTCTCCACCTTTCCCTCATTAAATTTCCTTTCTCTCTCTCTTTTCATAGATTCCTGGAAGTCCTCATAGACTTCCTAGGGCAGTGGTTTAGCGGTTAATTTAAGGCAGAAAGCTGGGCTAGTTGGTGTTTGGATTGAGAGGACATAGTAGTAGCGCTAAAAAACAGGGACTGTGTTGTCTTCGCCTACCCTGTCGTCCCTGTTTTTTAGCGCTACTACTATGTCCTCTCAGTAGCGGTTAAGCTATGCGCCACTACCATGGGATGGCAGGCGCCTATAACAGTGGGCCTTGTGTAGACCAGGTTGCTCTTCCCGAGCAACCAATCATTAATTTAATGGTCACTGTGGTAGTTTTCTCCCTATACGCTGGGCAGGTTGCGACTGCGCTGCAAGGTCACGTGACCTAGGTGGCCAACCTGCCCCCTCGGTTTCTCTCTTGGCGCCAGTTGCTAGTCATGCTGGGGGTGTTGCACACACGGTGATACCCGGCTTTACCAGGCAGAGTGAAGCTATCACTTAAATAAAAACGACCTATACAACGCTACGTAAAGCAAGAGCAAATCACGTGATACATCACGTGCCACACGTGCAATAGCGAGTGTCCATCGCGGCGGTCGGCGTAGAGGCGGACGTGACTGCCAAGCGCCAGAGCAAATCACGTGACACACCACATGCCGCAACTGGCAAGGAGAAGTGGTCGAGCAGCAGCCAGCGCAGCGGCGGACGTAAGTGCCAAGCGCGCAGCTATGGCGGTGGTGACGATCAAAAAACCTGCCACGCGCGATTTTGCACATGCGGCACGCCTCCCGTTAGAGGTCAAATCTAAGAGCCAGATGGCCTCCAGGCTCGGCATGGGATGAGTAGAGCTTTTCGCTCTAAAGAAACGTGCACATTTTGCCGTCAGCCTGCCCTTTCCTTGTTCGCTCTTTCGTTTCCCTCTCTGTAGCAAATGGTCCTCATGCCAACGGCACGAAACCCACGATCGCTCCGCAGTTCCTGCAAGCTCCCTAAAAATCCATTTATGTCCTAAACGTGAGCTTTCTTGCTCCAGATAGATGCGAGCGGGCCCGGAAAATAGTTTTCAGATAGTAAAATCACTTAGTGACGTTGACTTTCGTTTCCGGAAATCAACGTCTTTGTTACTGGCTTCGCAAGCGTAGCTTTTCCATGCGCTGATAGCACATACGCAAGAAGCCTCAACGCTGCTTCCATAACATTAGAGAACAGGGAGTCTGTTTAGCTTGGTACTCATTCTCCTCTTCTTTCTGGTCAATTTTGTAAACATACCGGATGCCATTTATACTTTCAACATTTCCTAACTTTTTTCTGGCTTCATTATTTTTTTTTTGTGGTGTATGAAAAGGGGCTCCTTATCTGTGTCGAAATCTGAGGAGGTTGTTCGGAGTCTGACATAGTGATGTGGTTATCAATTTCTTAGAGGCCCGGTGAATGTGCTTTGATCGAATATCTCCCCGAGGTACTGTTTAGCCGTGCTCCGTTTTCTTTGTTTATTTCGTCCTTTTTCGTACAAGCCTTTCATCAGATGCTGGCGTACGCGCTGACATGCCATAATTTCCATACCCCGGCTCGGGGAGGCGTGTTCGGCATGTTCGACCCCCAAGCTGTAGCTTGTGGGTCGGTGCAAGTATTGTTTGCTTGTTGCTGGCTTTATCACTGAACTTATGAAACATAAGCGTTGACTCTTGTGTTTGGAGGCTTTTGCGCAACGACGGAATTATTTTGTGAGCATTTCAGAGTTCTTACGTTCGTTTGTTGTTGTTGAAATTCGCGTCGTTTCGCAGCATAATAACTCAAAAGAAAGACAGAAAGCCAAGCTGCCAGCAGATGAATGGACTCTAAAAGTTATTTTAGGGGTGCCCTTTATTCCGCGTTGCTGAAAATTTCTCCACGCTTTTCACCCATTTTACATACGAGACCAACCCGCGCATGCGTGGCTTCTC
>NC_143016.1:20209895-20304895 GCF_055824585.1 Amblyomma mixtum
GGCAGCTACAAGCAACGATCAGCCGGAGTGTCTGGCTGTTTTTGATGCAAGCCCGTTAACAGCTAAAGAAGTTGCTTGGGAGACGAAACGCGACTCTTTTTTGACACACGTTTTAAGCTACGTTCTTCTGGGATGGCCAGAGCATTGCCCTGAAGAATTGCGACCGCTTTTTTCTGCGCAGAGATTAACTGTCTGCAGAACAAGGCTGCTTAACTTGGAGCAATAGGGTGATCGTGGCGCGACCCTTGGGTGGTATCGTGCTCACAGGCCTGCTCGGGGTGACCCCGCCGTTGTCGATAGGGCGCGGTGGCGCGTGGTGGCGCTGCACGCGTCTTCACGGGTGAAAAACGAGTGGCGCATTCGGCTGGCGTCGCAGTAGCCGTGGTAGCCTCGCCGACAAATTGAATTATTATCGCAACATTCGCGTGGGTGTCATCGAAATGGCTAGGCAGATCTTGAATGGAAGTCAATTTCTGGCATGAGCACATGTTTATTTCTCAAAGATCCACTAGGGACATTCCATGAGAGGTTACATGAGCAACTTTTTTCAGTATACGCTTGGCACGCAGGGATGATTCCGTATTGTCACTCGATCGTGCCTGCAATGTTTCCTTGTAGTTATAATGCACTGCATACCGAGGGGTCATACAGCTTTTTATATTAATACTTAAAGTCAATAGTAGTAGCATGTGGTGTGGCGGAATTTGATTCATGCCAGGGATAAATGCGGAGTGGAGAGAGTGTCGGCGGCAACAGTTATTTCTATTCGCAAGGAGCCAGGCTGCAGCACGCAGAAAACAGGGGCGGGGAGACGATAGGTAGAAGGGAGACACGTGAGACAAAATACAAGGAGGGGGGGGGGGGTGTATATACATTATTTGTAATTAGCGTTTTGCGCTGAACACGAGGCGCGTGTACCGAAATTATTTCGACGCAACAATAACTGACTTCACATTTTTTTGGACAGCTATGCAGCATGCACTGCTATAAAAAAATGAGGCAGATTTCTCATCACTGCATGCATTTATGCTCTCTCATTTCGCCTTTGGCAGCTGTGGCTCAGTGGTTATGGCGCTTGGCTGCTGATCCGAAATACACGGGTTCGAACTCGGCCACGGCGGTCGAATTTCGATGGAGGCGAAATTCTAGAGGCCCATGTACTGTGTGATGTCAGTGCACGTTAAAGAACCCCAGGTTACAGTGACCTGTACCCATGTGGTGGAAATTTCCGGAGCCCTTCACTACAGCGTCCCGCATAGCCTAAGTCGCTCTGGGATGTTAAGACCCCGTAAACCAAACCACTTCGTTTCTTTTTCCTTCAGCTTATTCTAGCACTTCAGAGCAGCGTTAGCAACGGCTCACTTTTAGGTGCTTCGCCCGTTCGCGTTTTTCTGCACTGCAATGATTTAATTACATTCCGAAAGCATTCTTGATGTCTTGGAAGTGGTTAGAAGTAGACTGCGGAAATAAGTTCGTTCTGTGAGGTTTTCTGTGAAGAGGTTTTCAAGCTTCAACACAAATCCATAAAGCTGCGCCGATGGGTACAGCAGTCCTCCGTGGTCGCGGTATTTTGTCAGCCTCGCAAGGAAAAGGTTTTCATCAGGAGACTGCATTGTAAGCAAGGTAATGCGCATTTGGCAATTTGTCTTCAATACACACTTCCGTGCAACATACCCTGTTACGTAGGAAACAAGTTCACAGTCACTTCTAGCTACGTGCTCATCGTGGTCATGCGCAGACACCCAAGTTTGAATCTGGAGGGCACTGTTTGAGGGCCGCTTATGTAGCCGCTTATCTGGCCAAGCTTCAACAAGTACTGGCACCACACGTGAACAAAAACGTGAAATGACCCCCGAGAGGCGCTCAAACCAGCGCAAAACCGCACAACAGAACAACAACGAGCCCACAAATAGGGGGAACGCGCGCGTTCGCACGGGGAGTCAGACGTGCTGCTCGTCGGCTCCGGCGATTTTCAGCCGGAGCAGCGGAAGTTTCCGCCTGACCCTAGCAAGATCATCCCCAACGTGCACCGAAAGCTGTCGGGAACATCTGGACACCAGGTTTTTTTAAAAGGTGGGCCCGGTTAAACCCCTTTTTCGGGCAACACATGGCCCGATGGGGCCGGTGGCGCGGCTAGGCCTAACGGCCGAACCGGTACCCGGCACATCGGGGCCTCTGGCCACTGACGCCAGTATGGCTGCTGCGCAAATCTCCTGCCGAGGCTACGACCCCGAAAACATGCACTGGACAACGGTTAACCCAGCGGCAACCGAAGGCCCAGTTTCGGCAACGGTTACCCCAGCGGCAACCGGAGGCCCAGATTCGGCAAGATTTCGCAGCGCCGCGTTGAACGCCGCAGTGCTGCGCCGAGCGCAAGACCAAGCCTTAAAGCCGGCGTCCGTAGACGCGGCCGGCGTTCACGCCGGAAACCAGCAGTCACCCGCCCCGCGCGCGGCGGGCCGCAGTCGGCTACTGCTCACGAAGTGGAAACCGCCTGTTATTCCCAAGCCTGCTCCAGACGACTACGTCGTCGTCATCAAGCCCCGGACCCGCGTCTCGTTGTACGAGACTTTCCAGGAGACCGGCTACGGCCGGGCGTTCACGGCTCTCCTGGGCACGCAACCCGCAACAGACCTTACCATAATACCGGTAAGAGACCAAAACCTCATTATTGTTCAGACTGCGAAACCTGAGCTAGCCGACCGTATCATCGGCGAATTTGAACTTAATGGACCCGACGGGAGGGTCCCCCTTGTGGGGCACCTGCGCCAAGACGGCAAGGACGTCTGCTACGGCGTCATTACCGTCCGTAACCCTGAAACTACGGACTCGCTCCGTACTAGGCTCCAATGGCGCTACGGCACCATCGTGGAAGTGCGTAAATTTGCGGCATCCAACAAAGCGAGACTGACTTTCGCCGGAACAGAGAAGCCACGTTTCGTGCACTACGACTCGGAACTTGTACAAGTTAGGCCTTACCAGCGAACCATTCCAGCCTGCCGACATTGCGGTGTGGTCGGCCACCGCGTGGACGCCTGCCCCGGCCAGAGGCTGGACCGGTGTGGCCTGTGCGGGCAGCAGGCTCTACTCGTTGAGGGGGTGCGGGCCCCTCACCAGTGCAACCCAAAGTGTTCAGTGTGCGGCGGGGCCCCTTGCCACGGGGGGCCCTGCGTGTACGGCTAAATATCGCGCTATCCAGCCCCCGCATGCCGAGCGCGGGCGTAAATCGAAGCGGAACCGACGCAGGCGTGGCAAGCGTCGCCCGGACAAGCTGAAGGCCAAGGCTGCCGACCAAGCCATTGGACCATCTTGTGAATTCCTCTACCGGGAGCCAGGGAAAACCTCCAGCTGCGCCACCGCCGCCTCAAGCCGGTGCAGCGAAGCCCCTCGGACCTCCCCAGAACGGCGGCTCCAAGACGTGGGCAAACGTTGCCAAGCAACACTCCCAGGTGAGCGGCGCGGGCAGGGCAGCTTCTCCCTTCCCTCCCCCTTCCCAATCCCAACCACGGACAATCTCTGCCGAACAAAAAGAAATATCTGCTCTCCGCGAGCAGGTAGCAAATTTTCAAAAGCACCTCGCAATAGCGGTGGCCCGCCAAAATTCCCCCAACCACACCTCTGCCTCACCCGCAGCAGAGGCAATGGAAAGCGACGCAACCCCTTCAGGACAGGCTGCGCATGCCCTCACGGCACTCGAGGCGAGAGTGAGCGCGCTCGAAACTCAAGTTAACAACAGAATATCCGCATTGGAAACGCAGATCAATGCCACACTTACGGCGGCACTCAACAAAATTAGCCACCTTGCGGCATCTATCCCAAACCTCATAACCGCTCAGTTCGCTCAACTCACCCGCGCTCCCAAGCGCGCTGGCCCGCTCAAAACCTTCGCAGGCCGGCAGTTCAAAGCGTCTAGGCGTCGAATCGCCGGAGAAGAAGAAGAGGTCCCCTGTGCCATCCCTAGTATAGAGAACGCTCCTCTCTTTGGAGCCACTGGCTCTCAAGCCTCCTCTCCAAACTCACAACTCTACCCTTGATCATGGCGGGCGCCCCTAGAAATAGGAAGCATCCGCGAAGCAATTCGATCCCTATTCAAATTGTACAGTGGAACTGTCGCGGATTCAAGGCACGCACAAAGCGAGCCGATCTACGCCTTTTCCTTACAACTTTCCCAGAATTACCTGCTGTGGTGGCCCTTCAGGAGCCAGGAAATGGCGCCACCCTTGCCAGTTACACGGTGTACCAGCAGGATGCGCAGAGCTGCCTCTGCGTACATAAAAATTACACGGCCTCCCAGGTTGACCTGGATCTTAGCGCTAATTTCTCCTATGTAATGGTGACGATCCTTCCGCTACGCAAACAGGACCCCCCATTGCACATACTCAACATTTACTGTCCCCCAAAGCTACCAAATGTTACATTCGCAGATGTCTTCAGCCGAGCTTTGAAGGTCGCGAATCGGGATCCCCTCATAATCGTTGGGGACTTTAATGCTCCCAGCACCTTATGTGGGTACACACGTGAAGAGAAACGCGGACGCAAGTTGGCGGAGCTTGTTTCCACACTGGGCCTTACTCTTCACACGGATCCCGCGCAACCCACTCGTATAGGTAACTCCGTTACACGCGATACGTGTCCGGACCTCACCTTTACGAAAAATATTCGCTATGCAGATTGGAGGAACACCGAGGAATCCCTCGGTAGCGACCACTGCATAATTACCACTACAATCCATACCAAGCCACTCACAAGACCACAGGTCAATGCAAAACTACCCGACTGGACCAAATTTAGGAGCAGTTACACCAATCCTCAATCGATAATGGACCGAGGATACTCAACGTGGTCCCAACACCTAGTATCCCACTTGAAATCAGTCGAGCAAAATGTTCAACTCTCAGAGGCGAGCCCGGCGGTGGATAACCACCTCCTCCACCTCTGGGAGGCACGACACAGCCTAGTCCGCCGCTGGCGTCGTCAAAAACACAATCGGAAACTCAAAATTCGCATTGCGGATATCACCCAACAGGCGGCACAATACGCGGCCCAACTCGCCGACTCCAATTGGGTGCACCGATGCAACACTGCAGCTCGGCAAATGTCGAGTCGGAGTACGTGGTGCCTCTTCCGCGTCCTTATTGATCTGGCACAAACCCGTACTGAGACACAAAAACAGCTTCAAAGGGCTATACATAACTTCACTGGAGACACGGCCAAACTGGCCGATGCACTCCGCGACAAGTATTTGAGTATACACCAGGATCCCCGTGGTCAGGCGTACTCGTATGCAGGTTCCGAGAACGCGGATTTGGATCAACCGTTGCAGCTCCATGACCTAAAAGCGGCCCTGGCTAAAATGAAGCTAGGTACAGCACCAGGCCGGGACAAGGTGACGGTAAAGCTTATTGCCAACCTCCCAGATCCCGCCTACGAAACTCTCCTCGATTACTTCAACACTATCTGGATTGGAAGCACACCACTCCCCATAGATTGGAAAACGGCACTAGTAACTTTCATTCCCAAGCCAGGTAAAGCCATTAATACCGACAACCTCCGGCCCATCTCCCTCACTTCGTGTGTGGGGAAGCTGATGGAGACTATGGTCCGCGACAGATTGTCGGCTTTCCTGGAACAGCAAAACATTTTCGCAGACACCATGTACGGTTTCCGCCCACACCGGTCCGCACAAGATGTCCTGTTGCAACTTCACAAGGATATTCTCGACCCCGTCGAGCACCCCAGCAATGATAAAGTAGTCGTCGCACTTGACCTGCGGGGGGCTTTCGACAATGTGACCCACGAGATCATCCTATCCCACTTGTCGCAAACAGACTGTGGGCGCAATACTTTCAATTATATCAAACAATTCCTTACAGATCGCCAATCCTATATCCGGCTGCAAGACACAGAATATGGCCCATATCAACTTGGCACACGAGGGACCCCACAGGGAGCTGTCCTCTCGCCATTACTATTTAATCTGGCCATGATGAAGCTCCCTACCCAGCTGGCAGAGGTCGCCGGTGTGCAGCACGCTCTGTATGCGGACGACATCACCCTCTGGGCAACACAACAATCGGTTGGAGAAATCGAGACCAACCTGCAACAAGCGGCAGCTATTGTGGACGAATACGCTCGTCGCTGTGGTCTTGAATGCTCCCCGAGCAAATCGGAATTTGTGCACATATGCCCCAACTCAAAGTGCACAACCAAAATTGCCCTTTCCCTACTTAGCGGACCGATACCTGAACACGAGGAGATCCGGGTACTGGGGCTTTTCATTCATCATAGGTGCAAGATAGACACTACCCTAAACAAGCTACGTAAGGTGGGGGACCAGGTGGGTCGGATGCTCCGCCGGGTGTCCAATAAAAGGGGGGGGGGGGGGGACTACGATGCAAAGATGCCCTGCGGCTGGCCAATGCATTCGTGACCAGCCGGATTTTATATTCGGCTCCCTACCTCCACCTACGCAAATGCGATGAGAATGCCTTAGAAGTAGTTCTCCGCAAGATTTATTAGAGAGCGCTCGACCTCCCCATAACGACGTCCAACAAGCGTCTCCTCGGTCTGGGGATGACCAACACCTTTGGGGAGTTACGAGAAGCTCATCTTAACAATCAATACTTGCGCCTCAGCAAAACACCTGCGGGGAGCCGCCTTCTGACCCGCTTACACATATCCTACGCAACACATACAGAAGAACGGGTCCGCATCCCTGAAGCCTGGCGCTTTGCACTCCAGGTGCGACCCCTTCCGAAGAACATGACTGCAGACACCCATGATGGTCGCCGTCTCGCGCGGGCGGAGGCTATTTCTCAACAATATGGCCATAAGCCAGGTGTCTTCTATGTGGATGCGGCCGGCCCACACCATGGGGGTTGGTACACGGCGGCCGTCATCCACCAAAACACTACAGTTCAGGGCCTTACTTTCCGTGCCCCAAACATTACATTTGCGGAAGAGATCGCCATTGCACTGGCAAGGGTATATTCCAGACCGTGCTTTCAAAATTCTCCACGCATGCGAATACACAGGGTTTCCGACCCATCGTACCATCGTGTGGGCTCCGGCTCATGCGGGTCTTGAGGGGAACGAGGCAGCCGACGCTGCCACCCGCGCGCTTACTCACCGGGCGTCGCCTCATCCGCAGCCTGATCCGGAATTCAATTTCAATCCGGCCATCACCTTTAAAGAGATCACCTCTCTTTATCAAAATTTTCATGGTCTCTATCCCCCTCCCTGTAAAGGCCTCACCAGGGTGGAGGAGCGCTGGCTTCTCCGCCTCTATACCAATACTGTACTGTGCCCGGCAGTACTTAAGCACTTCAATTCTTCTTTCTCGGGCGCGTGCCCACACTGTGAGGAGGAGTTTTCGGACACCTACCACATGGTGTGGGCATGCCCTTCCAATCCTGCCTACCCACCCCACCTCCATCCCACTCGAGAGGACTGGGAAGCTGCCCTGCGCGGCTGCTCCGAACTCCATGCCCAACAGGCATTGGTAGCTAGAGCCCGGGCCGCTGCGGAAGCTACAGGGATCCCGGACTAGGGATCCCTCCTAGTGTTTGTAAGGGGCGGGCCCTTCCGGCTCGCCCCATCGACCTCTCACTGTAAATAGAAATAAAAGTTTTCCTCCTCCTCCTCCCACAAATACACACGGCGCACTCATAGCGACGGCAAATCCTACCGTGAATTCTACTGTGGCGCCACCTCGTGTCGGCGCCGCGAAAATGAAACCTGTCGACATTCGCTCGGCCACCGCTCCCCCGTTGAGCCGGCGCGGAGTGAGCACACTACCCAATATTCAATATTCTAGGTCACTGTAGTGGTATACTCTCCCGGTGCCGCCTTTTGCGACATGTGCACTTCGCTTTGCGCTGAGTGGCTAGAGCCCTATCAGCCGCGGTGACGGCTCGTGACGACAGCAGATCCGCCTTCCTTTTACGTGATCGTGACGTCGCCTCCCTTTACTCCGCTTTGTCGAACAATGGAATACGCTGAAGCGGTTCGCGCGGGTGATGAACTAGGAAATTGGTACTAGACGCCATGGATCCCATCTCTCCTTGCCTGGTTTTTGAGCCGCGAAGAAGAGTGCCGTGTCCGCGGACATCGCGACCCGTTTGCCTTGCCCGACGAAGTTTTTCGGGGGCATTACCGGCTGCCGAAGAGCACTGCACTGGGGCTATGCGAGAAGCTTGCGGAGTCGCTTGGTCGGCGCCATTTTCATCACGGCTTTTACCAGAATCGCACTCGTAAAACAAATGATAAATTTAAATAAGTGCCATCAATCTTGCATTGTAAATACACATTGACAGTAGTACGTACACTCGCCGTCGAAAGTAAATAAAAAGCGATTTTGTTAAAAAAAATTAATTTCTTTAAATCTAAAGCGTAATGTTTGTTCGTGCACAGTGAAATTCGTACAATCACAATTAGGCTGCACATATGCATTCAAGGATGCATGAATTGGGGGGGGGGGGGGGGGCAATGATTTTTTTTCGTTAATATTGCCTTCCATTTACTTCTGACGGCCCCTGTACATTATGCTGCTTGAAATAAAAATAAACATCTGCGCGATAATTAAGTACTACTAATCACAGATACGAAACTACCGCTGCGAATGGATCAGCAGTGGTATTTGTCACTTTTCGGGGCGAATGAAAGCACCGCCGACGAAAGTGCCTGGGGAGTTTTCAGTTTCTTCGAGCAAATGTACACACTTCTTAGGCCCCGCCCTAATGCGACTTGTCGCAAAAGTCGACACCGAGAGAATACCACCCCTTGCAACCACATGTACCCTCGTTGCTTCACGAAACGCGCCCAGGGATGACTCATATGAAGATGCTGACAAGGGCATACGTGTGGTGGCCTTTCCTCGACAAAGACGTGGAAGGAACTGTTCGGAATTGTCAAGTTTGTCAAAGTACCCGTCCAGCAAAGTCGGCCGGGCCTCTGCAACCCTGGAGGTATCCAACAAAAGTTTGGGAACGGTTCAGGCTTACTATGCTGTAGAAGACTGTGTAAACCTACTAGTTTTGGCAGACGCGTACTCTAAGTGGATAGAAGTGTTCGCTATGAGATCAACGTCAACAGCCAGAACTCTGGGAAAGCTGGACACACTGTTCGCAGCCTAAGGCTTCCCCGAAGAAATTGTTCCTGACAATGGCCCTCATTTCACGTCGAATACCTTTGGAGGGTTCATGAGTCACAGGGGTATCAAACACACAAGAACACCTCCATATCATGCTGCGTCAAATGCTGCCGCAGATGGACTCGTAAGAACGACAAAGGAAGCTCTCCTAAATCAGGTTCTTAGCGATTAAAATGCAGGAGTGAAGTGTACAATACAAGAACGCTTCAATTTTTTTTTCTATAGAAACACCCCGCACTCGATGACTTCGCGGACACCTGCTGAAGTTTTCCTCAAGCATCTGCCCCCCAAATCCACTGACCCTTCTGAAAGCAAGTTTTGCAGGATACATCTCGGAACGTTTGACACGAGACACGGACAACGTAATGAACAAAGAGAATCCGCAGAATCCTTCACCGTCGGTGATGGAGTCTACGTGAAGACCACACGAGGTGAGCTTGTATCTTGGCAGGAAGGTACTGTTGAACAAGTTGTTAGCAGAGTCGCATACATAATTACGGTTCAAGGTCGACTGCAGTTCACTCACGTCGATGACTTGCGGCCAAGACAATCCACTGTGTGGACAGAAGCGATGGGTCTAGAAAGCTCAGAAGTTCCAAAAGGCCTTTTTCAAGACTTCACTTCTCCAGAGGTCTTTTCCAGGTTCCCGAAGCGTGGAAGCGAGGTGCAAAGCACACTGTTCTCCTAAAAGAGATCCAGCTCTGGTAACCTAACCAGAGCCAAGGGCGTCCGATGAAGAGCAGACACGACAGACCCTTTCACCAAGACCACCACGAGATCCACTAATAGTTGCAGGAAGAGAGAGAATCCTGAACTCAACAAGGCCTGTTCGAGCCTCAAAACACATGAGGAGCCTAACACTGCAGGCAACCAGTCATCAGTTCCATTACTGCGACGAAGCACCGGTGTGTGAAACCCTCCCGCAAAGTGCACTGAAGAAAACTGCAGGAAGAACCAAAGTAGAAATTAGAATGACTTTTGTTTCACTGAGAAGGAAAGAATGTGATATCTGATATTAGTACAGGCGCATAACCAAGACGTAGGACAGTCTTCATAAGCGCTATTAAGCATAGGCGTCTGTGAATAAAGCCCGCATTCGTTCCTGCCCTGGATTCCTGCGTTCGTGTCTTTCCTCGGCCACGATAGAACACGGCGCAAAGAAAGAATTCCGGTCCATGCGTCGATTTATAGCGGCAAGTCTCACGCCGAACTCCGTAAACACTATGCGCCGACGTAGCCTGACATCTCTGGCCAGAAAATAAGAATGGACGAGAAGGGAATTGCATCGGAGGGCAAATATGATGCGGTAAAGGAAATGATTCTTTCCACACTAGGCACACACACACTCGTTTTCTTACGAAAACAATGACGCACCTTTTCTACACGTTGCCTCCTCTACAAATTAGATGAGGGTCCATATCATCGCATATCAAGAGGACCATAAAGTTCATATTGGGCATAAAGTTCATATTTGGTAACGCAGAAACTTAAATTTGGAGAGTGCTCTAAATCCTTACACCTTCTACTCTTGTACAAAGAAAGATGCCGATGCAGAAGTTTAAAGTGTCTTGCCTCACCGGATTAAAAATGGCACTGCAGCACTATACCACCAAAAGTATGAAATTTAAGGACAGCGTCGGTAATCAATGTACTTAAAAGTAAAAGCTTTCCTGAGTGGCTTAAACACTCAACCACGAGCAAGCTGCATGGTGTACAAGCATATATCTGGGGAAAGGCTACAATGCGGTGAGGTTTCTGCAAGCATACTTATTTCGTCGTAATGTTAGTGAAAGAATACATCTTAAACCTAAGTTCCCCTGAAGGCATGGAAGCTTTGCGACTGCACTGCATCCAGAGTGTCTTTTACGGCGACAGGGCAAGCTGGTACGACTTTATAGGAAGGCCTGCAATGCGAACATAAACTACAAGGAGTGGCACAGCGAATTCGCAATCCTGCTGTTCAGGAAGGCCACTATTTTTTAAGGCGAACACTGTGCCAAGCCATGCTTTTTGGGACTGAGGCATAAGAGAGGAGGAATGTCTTTATTGCTCAGCCAAAACTGCTTTAACGTTTACCGTTTAAAAGGCCATCGAGAGGTACGATTGGCCTTATCGTCAATTCCTCGGTAAGGCTCTCAGTTAACCACTACATTAACTTTTCACCTTTATCATCTACAAGAAGTCATCACGAGCTAAATTTAATACCGTATTTTGCACGTACTAATTTGTTCAAATTCAGTTTTTTTCCCCGTTCAATAGAAGCCTGGAATTCTCTACCTGGATCCATTCGTTCATCTCCAGTTCAAAGTTTTATAACTGCCATGGAAGACCCATAATACCTGAATATTCCTACCGTGCCATTAACAGCTCCTTTTTTGTTTGTTACTTTTTGTGTGTTTTGAACTTCATTGTGCTCACTTTGTACATTTTGTTGTATTTTGTTACCTCTAGTATTTTGCTTTTTGTTTTTTCCCACTCCTGCCATAGCGCATATAATTGCGCTGCAGTATGTACAAATAAATAAATAAATAAAAGGGTAGTGTTTCATGCCCGCTGTGACATTATTTATTTATTTATTTATTTATTTAACCATGCTGCAGGCCAATGCTTTGGCCCTAGCAGGAGGGGCATTTTACAAACAGTGCAAAGTAAAAAGGCTACACAAACAAAAGAAAAAAGTGCAGAAATTCAACACTAGTAAGTCTGGCAACAAATGAATACTTGTCCACAATAAAAGGTGAAACAAAACTATACAAGAAAAAGGACAGCACAAACCGTTGGCCCAATATTGGGAGTCTGTTGGCTATGTGTGGCCCTATACAGGACCAATGTTGCCTTCATTGTCCCCATATTGGCACTGCCACAATGTGCCATTTCCAACATTGGCCCTACTTGTCCGATGTTTTCCCCATATTGGCAATGCCGCTTAGTTACACCTCCAACGATGGCCCTACTTGTCCGATGTTTTCCCCATATTGGCAATGCCACTTAGTTACACCTCCAACGATGGCCCTAAATTTCCGCTGTCGTCCCCATATTGGCAGTGCCGCCTTATTACACCCGTTATGATGGCCCTACTTGTCCGCTGTTTTCCCTGTATTGGCAGTGCCGCTCCACGACACACCAAAGGATGTCCCTGTGATTATATGTGGTTATTTCTCTCAATCCGTTTTTTTTCAATATTCGGACTTGTTTATTTATTTATTTTTTATGACCAACATCAGCGCTAGCGTCGAACTCTGACGAGAAATTACAATAAAAAGCGCGATGTAATTGATTGCGCGAAAGTGAGCAGAGGTCAGATTCATTCACGAAGGTATACGAATTTTGAAAAGCGGCGTCTTTTGTAATTATGGTATGCAAAGAAAAAAAAAGAGAGAAAGAGGTGCCACAATCAAGAAAATGAAATTTCGATTCGAGGAATGGTATAATAACGCACTAATTAACGTACTGCCTCGCATATCTCTCGCATACCACATATCTCTCGCATATCTCTCGCATACCCCGATTATAGGTTGCCGGTTCAAATTCGTGTCTCAAGATATAGGCTCAACTTAACTAATACGTTTATGCTGCACGAAACGCTGAATCGTATTACACAATCCGGAACACAATGCCTCACCCACAGGATGCTCACCCTAGAAAAAAAAAACAAATAAATCGCTTTTTCCACCAGGTCACAAATTATTACGTGGCGCATTTTGAGAGAAGAAACGATGTGAGTAAAACGGGATTTTGGTTTTATCGCAAATAAACAGTTGACGTGAACAACTTGCTGCGCATTTACTGCGTGAAGAAGCAGCAGACGGGAAAGAAAATGTAGATGTATGTTAAATTTAAAAAAAATGATAAGCGAACAAACGGCTCTGCTTCCTGAAGCCGCGAAGCTAAGGTGGCTAGGTTTTTTTAATGTCGCAAATTGTTTTGTTATTCTGCTGTGCTTTTTGGGTATTCTATAACGACGGCTCTAGCATACGTTTTTGCTTTAAATTATCACGTTTATCAAATTAAAGATCGGAACTTTTTCCCGGTCGCATTTCCACTAGTTTTTTTTTTGCCTTTTCTTTTTAATACCAATGAGCCATAACAGGTGCATTGCTGAGTAGCGCGCCGCGTCATTTCGAGCTAGCGCAGACACGCACGGGTGGGCCGCATGACTATGGCTTAGACCGACCTACCTGCCTACACTGGTGTGTATAAAATGTAGGGTATTCGTCGCTCTAGAAGCGAATCATTGGAATATATTGATGAATGGTGTTGCTTGGACGTATGTCATCCTACTTTGTCCGCCACAAGTATCATATATGAAACACTCAAAGAACACGCATTGTTCCCGCTAATTTTATTTATTGTTTTATATTTCCGGTATTTTCATAGTAACACATTTATCTCAGCTTCAACCAAAGAGGCACACGACCGCAGAGATTACGCTAATGTTTGGAGCCGTTTTGACGAAATTCATGCCCAAGCTCCACGTTTCCACTTCCAACATCTCCGCATTGTCGTTTCCTTGCCGCTTTTCACGTGCTCAACGCCTATGGCGCACCCTCCGGACATTCCGGAATTCTTTCACTCATTTCACCCCCCCCCCCCCCCTCTCCACCCCCTTTTTGAAGTCCCATACAGCTGCCTTTTGCCGGGCCGAGCCTCTTTGTTGGAAGAGCGCTGGCCCTCACCATGCTAGGAGTTATTTTTTTCTTTGTGATTTTAGCTACACTGACCTTCTCTAACCTGTTTTCCCCTCGCGCCCAACTAAGCGCAACGCCGCTCATCCACCCTCCCTAGATTTTCTTCTACCCCTTTTCCAGCTGCCGTTTCTCTTGCTGCAGCAAATTCTCCGAAAAATATAAGAAACCTGTCCCATCGTCGTCTCCTCCTTTCCCGAACACTCGCCCAACGAGTATCGCCTGTAGCTAGCAAGGCGGCGAAAAGCCACACAACCAGCGTGCCGACGAAGCATGCGCGCTCAAGCTGACGCCGTTCTTTGTCGAGAATCCGCACCCGATACGATTTGACAATTATGACGGAATTCAGTAGCCTGGCCTGCAAGATTCTATTTGTGAGTACCACCATACTTTTATATTGAAATGTGTTCGGAAATGAATATGGTTCTTGGCGTAATTGGCGCTTTGAATCAGCGCCGACCTTTTTTTTGTCCGGCAGGAAAAGAGAAAGCGACAAAGCACTGGCGCCAACTTCTGAATGGCAACTTTCACAGCGAAATGTCTAGCGCAAAGGCATGCACAGAATGGTGAGAACTTTATTTTTCAGCTTTGAAAAAATGGATTTACCGAACGTTGACTATCTCTTCAATCACCGTGGCGGAGTGTTGTGTGGCCCGACTCATGTTGCGTTCATTACGACATTGGTCATCTATCGTTTGTGCAAGATGAGTACCAGAAGCGCTTATTCTTCCACTGCAGCAGTTTTTTGGCCGCGTGTAATATTCCCGTGCCGGGTGCCTTTGTCTTGGCCAGTTGTAGGCGTACGAGAAAAAGCGGAATTCCTGGTCCCAGCGAACTTTATCCATGTTGTCTCGGAATTAATCACCCATGGACTATCGGAAGAGTGATTTCGTGTGGTTTTCAAGTAAGATTTCCGTCTGCCCCGTTACATGCATGCCAAGCGGCATCGATAATCTGCTTACTTTAAAAAAAGTGTATTCGGTCTCCTGCGTTCAGCGCATTTCGCAAAACTGTGCAAGCCGTCTTTGCATGGAATATTATATTTCATAGCGAAAAAAAAAATTTCTCACAGCTGTTCAATGGGGAGGAGCTGCTACCACCTGTGCCATACTTTGCTGGAACAAAAAGGCAAACAACCAGCTCGCAATAGACATAATTTTGATAGGTAATATAAAAATAGATTGATTTGTATTAAACACTATATTTATCTCTTTTTGTGACTTTTAATATGCATTTGAGGGTGTGACACGGCAAATTGGGATTAGAAATTAGCAATACGGTGGGAAAAAATTATTAAATTCAATTCAACATTTTGCTATTAGTGTGGGGATTTATATAAAGAGTCATTTAGAAATTATACTTTCAACATATGTTGCGAGTACCTTCTCGCACACTGCGCGCCACTAAGATCAATGTGTTATTTTCTTTCTTGTCTTTTTTCTGCGATGGTTGTACTTACACTCATGATCACATCATGCACCTCTTTGCAGCTGCGATGTACAGCCAGGTCATCGTGCAAGAGCTTGGCGAGGAATTTGTTTCAAGGCACTGCAAAAGTTCTCTTACAAGAGGAGTGCAACGATTAGTGCCGATATGTCTCATCGATTCAGCGGCTCCGGCACAATGCATTTCACGATGTACTGGCACCGTAGATGCAATAAATTTTGTTCTTTGAATCCGTTCTTTCTTTTTCGTATGTCTGCTGACTGCTTATATGTAAAATGTTACACATACAAGCTCCGGCTGGTGGAAAACAAGCGGTATATGTCTGCATTGTTGCTGGCCAGCAAGAGGTGTGGTACAAAACTAGGTAGGACCCCCGATCGCGTACAATTTCCCACTGGCCTTGCAATTGATATGCCACCTATAAAAGTTAGATCAAGGGTGGAAAAGTGGGCACAAGTCGGAGCAAACCTGGGGCTATTATTGATATTGGCGGAATGTGGGCATACTATTGGCGCGAATTTCGGGCCATTATTGACAGATCGACTGAATGTGGGCATACTATTGGCGTGAGATGGGCTGAATATGGGCATAGTATTGGCACGAATGTCGGGCCATAATTAATAGATTGGCTGAACATGGGCATAGTCTTGGCACGAACGTTGGCCATTTGTGGATAGACTGGCTGAATGTTGGGTCAATGCTGGCAGCTAGACTGGCTGAGTATAGGCACAATCTTGGCATGAATGAAGGGCCATTGTTGGAAAAAGTCTCGGATTGCTCAAATGCCAGTGTAGGACCAATATTCATGCCAATTTCCGCCACTCTTTTGCCACTGTTGGACCAATCAATTTATCAGTCCAAAATACAAAAATACAACATAAAAGACACTCTGGATGCAGTGCAGTCGCAAAACTTCCATGCCTTCAAGGGAACTTAGGTTTAAGATGTATTCTTTCACTAACATTACGACGAAATAAGTACATTTGCAGAAACCTCACCGCATTGTAGCCTTTCCCCAGATATATGCTTGTACGCCATGCAGCTTGCTCGTGGTTGGGTGTTTAAGCCACTCAGGAAAGTTTTTACTTTTTAGTACATTGATTACCGACGCTGTCCTTAAACTGTTCTGGTAAGAATTGGTTTTTGCAAAAATCGGAGCCAGTGTGTATTGTGTAGTGTGCCTTGTTCGCCTGTTGGTAGCTTTCTGAATGCAGTCTGGAAGTTTAAACGGGACTTTACTAGACAAACATTTATGAAGGAGCAGAAGTCAATTTATTTTCCGGCGTATTGCTAATGTTGGATTTTTATGTTCTTGCGTGAGTAGTGAAAGAGAATCTAGTCTTCTATATTTTCCAAATATAAATCTCACTGCTTTTCTTTGAATGCGTTCCAATTTTTCTATGTCCTTCTTGGTGTAGGGACCTAATTAATTAATTCCATGCCCCACTCTTGACACCAAAGATCAATAGCATCCAAGGCAGCCTGTAGAGGCGCTGTCAGAGTAAATTCTAATGATTTGGTATTATACTGGCGTACCCTTAAAAGTACATGTGCAATGAGACTATCGATGCTGCAGCCTGAGGCTTCAGTCTTCGTGAATGAGAATATACAGTGCGATGGAACTCTTCGTAAGGTGGCTTGGGCGTAAGTAGGATATTCTGCTTAGCATCCCGAAATACCTGAGCATACCGAAAAGGGAAGATGCAATGCCCGATTTACTGTGTAGTCCTTGATTCTATCGCTCGACCGGGAAGAAGTCGAATGAAGCGGAACATTTTCTCACGCAGCTTTCTACCAACAAAGTTAAGCAGACGAATGTTACTTGGTTAATTGCAGTACTACTGACAATGTTAAGAGTTCACACGGTGCGTAACAATTTCTGCTGCTAAGAATGCCGAGAGTAAGGTGTCTCGCCTGCAGTACACAATATAACTTTAATTTCAGCTTGCATACGACACCACTCTGTCTGTTGAGAGCTGGTAGGGCTTTTGTGCAAGGAACACACGTCCCGGAGCCAGCCGGCCTTTGACAAACAGTACTCGTCACCATCATCAACATCGGTGGCAGCCGGATCGTGATGACAACGGATGATGGAGGAGACTGAACGTTACAAAAATGCTCGCGTTAGTGAACACAAGTGCCCCGTCCGGACCTTCTAGGGATCCCGTCTCCCCAAGACACAAACGACAGCTTAAGGGCGTGGCATGCACTGTCGCTTACTTTACGAAATCATTGTCGATATTCAGGTTGGCGACGCTGGAAGCCAAGGCCCTGGAGCATTCGGTCGATCCCACCAGACAGGCCAGGCGCGCCAAATGAACGGCCGCGCTGGTTCTGCACAGATCGAAAACGAAGCGTGCGTGAAAAGACAAGGCTGCATGCAAAGTAAGAGGGCCCGTTATTGTAGGAATTTTGCCAGTATAAAGACGATCGATTCTAGTAGGGAAGATGCTAGTTATTGCATGCAGTACTAAAGACCAGTGCGCACCATATCTGACTGTTCGAAACGGTCCTTGCCATGATAGTTGTAGAAATACTGATGGAACAACGATCAGACGTTTGTGCAATCGCATGAGTCTGAGATATCACTGATAATCCGTTAAACTGCAGTAGACAGATTCGAAACCATAAACCCAGAAATTGTTCGCGAACTGTACAATGGCGGGGAGAAAAAACAGATAGTGCGCGTACTCATAATTTCCTGAGTTGGACCCTTCAGGCACGCTCTATAGGCCATGCGCGTTATTTATCTACCCATAAAATTTATACGCTGGGATAAACATTTTAATCAAGATATTTCTTGCAATTAAGCCTAATGCATTGGCTACACTTACACAAAAGGAGCCTAGCTCTGAACCAAAATTCTGTCAATAGTCAGATACAACTTAAGCCTGCAGTGAAGCTCCGCCCAAATTCAGGACCGTCACACAAAATTCCTCCACGACAAAAAGTAGTTCATTGTTAAAATTTGTCTTGTTACTTGGTTTATGGGATTTAACGTCCCAAAGCGGCTCAGGCTATGAGAGACGCTGTCTTGTTACTTAAAGAAGCTAATCAGAAGAAAGTAAATTATAAGCTCTAGAATACTGAGACCAGGTTTTTTTAATATACTGGAACATTAAAAACATTGGAGATAACTGCGGCACCCTCATTGGAAAAATGCGTGAGCATAAGCTTTCAAACTTCGCGCCACGCTTCCTTTCTCAATTTGGCGCCATGCGTTGTCTCCGCCCACACTTCCGGTCACGTGGTGCCACAATTCAGGCGTTTTAAAATTTGGCGCCACTTTTGCTCCGGCCCCGCCCACTTTCTGGACATTTTTGGCTCTAATTTAACTAATTAACCCACCCGAACCCGCCGATTTCCCATGCGAGAATTTTTATGCTTTATCCGATGGTATGATCCTTTTTCGCATAAACCCATTCGTTCGGACGTAATCGTGTGGACAAGCTCGTGATGACACGAAACCGCCCATTTTTTGGACATCTTTGGCTCTAATTAATTCACTAATCAACCCACCTCAACCCCCCGGTTTCCCATACGAGATTTTTTGCTGCTCTATCCGATGGTACCATTCTTTATCGCATAAACCTTTTCGTTGGGACGTAATCGTGCGGACAAGCTCCGCAAACATAGCCGTACAATGCTTACGCATTAAAAGTTGATTTGATTTACTATTGTGATTCGCCAGCGGAGTAATATAGTTCGCCGCGGACCATGGCCCAGTGTTAGTAGCCACTTTCTTTTTTTTGAAGTTGTATCCTACTATGGTACTAAATTTGAAGCGGAGTCAGATTTTTTAGCACCAAGAAATCACATCTTTCTTGCGCATAGGATCACTTATACGAGGTCTGTTAGAGAAGTATCCGACCTTTGGCCGTTGAAAAAAAACTTGCATAACTGGAGCGTTGCAAACCTAGTCATCTTTAAAGTAGTCTACTTGGGACTCCACACACTTCTCCCAGCGGTGCTGCCATTGTGGGAAGTGTTCCGAAAAGGCAATTTTCGGAATGGAGTTTAGCTCAGCTGTCGTTGCAACCATAATGTTCTTCCTTGTCTGAAATCGCGCTCCTTTCAATGGCCTTTTGATTTTGGGAACCAGCCAGAAATCGCAGGGGCCATATCAGGACAGTAAGGAGTCTGTTGAACTACAGGAGTCTGGTTTTTCACCAAAAAATCTGATTCAAGTGCGAGGAATGTGCAGCAGCATTGGCGAGATGGGTACGCCAATTTCCTGTTGACCTCAACTCCGGGTTCTTGCGCCGCACAGCATCACGTAGGCAACGGAGGACATCCCTGTAGTACTCTTTGGTCATTGTTTGACCCTGTAGAGTGCGTACTCGTGGTCTGCCACACAGAGGGTGTCAAAGAAAGCAGTCAGCATCACTTTCACATTCCTGCGCAATTGGCGGGCCTTCTTAAGTCTTGGTGACGTGGAATGCTTCCACTCTGGCGACTGGGATCTGGTTTCCGGGTCGCACCTGTACACCCAAGACTCGTCACTAGTGATTATGATGTTGATGAAGTCGGGGTCACTGTTTGCGGAATCCAGCATGTCCTGTGAGACTTCAACACGAAGCTGCTTTTGCTCCACCGTGAGCAGCTTCGGCACGAATTTCGCCGCAACTCTCTCCATGGCCAAATCTTCGGTGATAATGGAATGTGCGGAGAAATTGCTCATGTCCACCTCTTCCTCAATTTCTCGGATAGTCACGCGACAGTCCCGCATCACCATAGCGTTCAGTTCGGCAATGACCTGGTCATTTTGGCATGTTGATGGCCGATTGGAGCGTGGCTCGTTCTCCACCGATGTGCGGCCATCTTTAAAACAATTGTAACACTGCTTAAACTGTGTGCTGCTCATACCATCTTCACCGAAAGCCGTCTGAATATTTCGAATGGTTTCCACTCGGCTGTCGCCAAGTTTATGGGAAAATGTGTTGCAGTAGCGCTGCTCCTTTCACTCTGCCATTTTCCTTGCAATAAAAAACCGACGAGAGCACTGCACACAGCCTCACTCAAACGCTGCTTCCCAGCGACTGACGCTATCGGCAGGCGGGAAAAAATTCATGCATGCGCATGAAGGTTCAAGGTCACCTGATGCAAGCGCGCTTGTCTCATATCCATCAGGTGTTCGCAAAAAAAAAATAAGTCGGATACTTTTATAACAGACCTCGTATGAGACGAGTAATTTCATATGCCGTCGTGTCACACTTTTCTGAAGCGCACTGCGTCTATCGAGCGTGTCCCAGGATATAACTGAATTCAGAGCACATTTTAAAATACGTCGTTTTGCACTGAGTCAAACATTACTGCCGTGATTTTCAGTAAAGCAGGAATAAAGAGAGAAAATCTCCCTGACTTTGGTGACTACTTGTGCCAAAGCCATGATTCGAGCCCTATCATGGTGCTGACTGCAGTCGTGGTCTTGACGAATTTCTTTTTTAATTCCATCGTCAAAGTTAGTGACAGTTTTATCCTGGATCAAGCAGTCGTAGACACCGTGGAACTCAGAATTCGACGGTGTAACTTTCCCGAGCGGAGTGGGACGCTTACCTAGCTCTTCTCGCAAAAGCAAGCGCGCGAAAAGTCTGTACTGTAATGTGTATGTTTTCCACAGTCTGATTAATTTGTGCGGTTGAAACGAGATAGTACGCCGGGAGCAGTTTTATGAACTTGATTTATTTAGCTGATCACGCATTTAAAATAATAGCGTAAAATGGCCCTCAAAAACAGCAGAAGAAACGTTAACACTTGGCGCATATAGTCTGTGTCGTAAAGTACCTATTCTTGGAATCATTCGACCTAATTATTCCTTAGCAAATGTATATACTGACACAGGTTTTGGGCTATACCGTCAGGGTCAGCCTAATCTAATATGCAAGCTATTCGAACTGCGCCCAAGACCGAGCACTCACTTTGGAGCCTGGGGGCCGAGATCGGTGGCTGGATCGATTTTCTTGACCCGTTCTTGGATTATTGCATTGATGCGTGCCTGCATGCAAAAAAAAGAAGTGAGTTTCGGTTCGGAAACAAGAGACCGTTTTAACAGCGTCCGCCAGTCAGGCTCGGCTTCAAAGCATGTCACAACACTTACTCCCCCGTCTTTCAATGGTTACGAGCCCATCGCTATTGCAGCGCTCCAAAAGTATCAGCTATAGTGCTTGCTGCTAGTGACACGGACAGCAGACGCAACGTCAAGCGATGTACAGTGAAAATATTCGGAATTCCAGTGCAATACCATTTTAAACCCCACTACTCGCCAGCCAGGTCTCTACATAATCTGCATTCCCTAGAGACAAGAGTTGAAAAACCGTCAACTCTTGAGACGAGTAAGTCATCCTGTCCGTAAAGAGCCAAGAATAACGAAGTTTTTCTCGTCGAAACGCTGGCAAGCATCCGGACCACCAAAATTAAGAAGTTGCCCCCCCCCCCCCCTCCAAAAAAAAAAATCCAAACGACCCCTAGATTTTTTAAAGTAGGCCCACCCTCAAAATAGATTAAAGTGGATTAGTGGGAGGATTACGGTGTATTAGCAAGTCGGATTAGTATAATCTCATATGATATTCCAATGCAAGGTACTCGAAGAGTCTTGAAGGTGGTGATTCATGCATCAAATATAAGAACAATAGAACGGGTTCCAACCGAACTTTTGGCGGCAAAATCGCAAGAACAACATTAGACACCCATTGTAGACAATAGCAGGCAACATAAATCCTATCGCACTTCCTTCTTTATGAATGTGGTTGAAAAGGCCCCAAGTTTTCAATTTCGCACTTGCCCTTTCCATACTTGTGGAAGAAGTGCAAGATTGCAGTCGCCTGCGCAATAAGAAATACTATTAATGCTAACTTTTCCTGTTATGGAGTATGGAAGAGTAAACATGTAGAGCTTGGTGGTGGCAAAAATTTTTCTAAGATTATCATGCTGCTGTGGGTCAAAATCTTCAACGGACCGCTAAAAGCATCGCTTTTTATCAAAGCTAAGGCCAACGCTGTTCCCTCCTTGTGGGAATCAACGCGACATTTCTCGTTCCTTGGGTAAAAATACAATCCACATCCAGGTCATATTCAAATCCCATCAGAGGATCTGCGTTGTAAGGCTAGGCAGGGGTAGGAAACTTCCGTACACTCTATTGGGCAGCCAATACGGACGTCACGAAAATTCCTCCAATAACGGCAAGAGAGAAGGAATTTGAAGCGTGGTATCGTCGTCATAACGATGGTATGCAGAAAAAAACAATCTCCGAAGTGGGTACGAACCACCGCCGGCTAAAACTGAGTAGTTTCGTATCTCGGTGCTTACGAGATTTCGCTCACCACCACTGCATACCTCTCTAGGTGGCGTGTGCAGGAACAATTTAATTTTAAGCGTCAGTTTTCCTCCAGTCACCAGGTGCGCTGAAGTAGCTGATACCGAAACTAACAAGAGTTTCCTACCCCTGGCTAGGCTTCCAACCACACCGGCTGTAAAAAAACCTTCGGTGAGCTGAACGGTGAAACTCCTACGAAGCATTATGGCAGGCGTAAGGGATTCTCTCTGCTTTGTGTACCTTGTATGCGGTCTCGTCGGTATCGCTCAGGAGCAATGAGAACGCCTCGTGCTCCGTGGCAAGCAACTGTTCGGCAAAAATGTCCCACAGGTCCACACTGCCCGGTTTGAGAGCCTCCCACGTCCACAATGCGGCGACCACGTCACCCGAATGCTTCCTGCAACACAGAGCGCATGACAATACAAGCTTTCACTTTCACAATTTGTGCTCGGATTTCACTTGTTTAGTACGTCGATATAAGAAAACGGCAGTTTTCTGCTCCTCCTATAAAATATGGGCCCATGTAAGTCATACGTCTGTCATATCAGCCATTTCCTGAAATTAATTTACTGCACCACTGGGACAGAGAAAACTTATTCTTGGACTCCTGATTTTCAGTTTTTTACCTGCCCAATCACGACGCTTTCTACTCTTGGTTGAAATAAATACCCCTTGTAGCTTTCAGTAGAAAACAGATGTCGATTTAATTGGGTATTTCCTTGAGCATGACTTAGGGAATACTGAAAGTCGCTCACCGTAAGTCAAAGAATTCACCGCAGCCGCCTGACAATGGATTGGATTATACAAAAGGGCTGCATCCGAAACAGGGTGCACACATTTTGCTTAATGAACATGTTTTCTGAAATCTGCGGCTAAAAGTGCATGTGAACGCTTGCAAGATGACCACAGCACTTGACTGAACCGCACCGACCCTTGTATAACTAGAAAATTCGTGTGAAATGGGAAAATCGTAGAAGAGCCCTGAACTAACTTATATAGAATGCGCACGGAGAAATTACCGGAAATTCCTGTCTCACATCGCATCAGTACGCAGAAACACCAATAAGTTCGACGGAACCTCAACTGCATATAGATACACTGAGGCACACTTACTTTTCGCCGAACTGTTTGTGCGACTGGTACAGTAGGTACCAGGCCGTGATGCTGTCGGGGGGCGTCTGCATATCAAACAAGGAAAATAATTATATTGAACACACATATAGATTTAGTGTGCGATTGGGATTTATACAAAAAGAGATGGTATCGCAGAACACGAGGCGGTTAGGGAAACGTGTAAGCAAATTATGTTAACACAGATCAACATCTACGCATTCGGCACCAACTTAAATGTACACTGCTGACGTCACTCACCGCGGTCAGGCTGTGGCCAATGAGCGTCCACGCCGTGACGTCCTGTTTGATGCCGTAACAGGCCGTCACAGCAGGGTTCACCAGCAGCGGGTCCTTGTCGGCGATGGTCAGCGGCGCTTCGGCTGCATGTGTAGAAGTGTGAGATGCTTTTAGCGGAAGCTTTTTTGAAGCATTAAGTGCTTTCTTCTCCACTTCTTGGCAATATCAGTCCAACACTGTCCCGAACTCTCGGCGAACTCGTCGTCGAGATCAATGCCGAAACTTCCGTCAGAAATGTATTTATATCCAGAAAGAAAAAGCTTCCTCAGCTCTCCGAGCTGGATTCGAAAGAATGCCCTGAAATAGAAGAGCAGCTTTCCCTACTTTGCCTCCGCCGTAATGATATGCGCAGTTCTTTACTCGCATTATTGCGCTAGGCGCGTTTCCGCTTCAATAAGTTTAACGCAACTGTTAGGCTGATATAGAAACGTTCGCAGCATTTCTTCGAGGTTTGCAGAGAGAAGAGTCGTATTGCTATGGAAGAATCCACGTTTGATGCCTAAGAATAGCCGAGCCAAATATGATACTTGATCGTCCTGGCATTCCTGCCTTTCTCCATGGTGGATCAAGCGCTGTGCCACCTCATCTAGGTAATATTGAGAAACTTTTTTATGATCCGTTATGTGTTGGGAATGCAATAGCATTAGCAGCTGTTGATGTCTTTACCGGAAATGACAACACTTCTAGGTTGGTCACGTCACTTTCTTCCAGCCAATCAGTGGATTTAGCTGCCGACGACAGATCTTTCTTATGTCGACTCTAATGCTATCATAATGACACAGATGCTCTTAAACGTCGTGCCATATGTGGCCCAAGGCACGGTACACCAGCGAGCGATAAAATTGCGATACAAAACGGTCACGGTCATTACGAATGAAGTGATTAACATGAATCAACCCTTCTCTATTGTTAGCGAGCGATTTGGACGAAGCAGGAGCCAGGACGAGGTAAGCACACTGGTAAAGGCTAACCGGGTGATCTCATCAGTGCTGGGGTCACGAGAGGCTGCTTTAACATATGCGTCCGTAACGTACCGGGTGTGCGAGGCATTTGAGAACACACAATGTTGACTTCAGACACAGAACCATATTTCCAGCAAATGTAGACAAATTTCCACCAAGCTTCTGTTACGGTTTATGTCCAAAATTACTCAATGAATCAGTTACCCGCTGCAATAACATATTCAGTTCGGCTTTGGAAACGACTGCATGCTCGAATCTGGTGGTCCTTAGAGATGTTGGTCATTGAGTGAGCATTGAAGGCTTTCAGCGAGTCTTTCGTGTTATGTGGCAGTTTGTTGGCCTCCCTCTAAACGACGCTCCAGACATAGTAGTCCAGTCTTTGCATAAAAACAGCGCTGCAGACGGGACCAAGAAGAGAAGACACAAACACAGGCGTGTCTTGTTCTTGGTTCCTGTCTGTAGCGCTGCTTTTATGCAAAGAATGTACCAACTAGCCCGGCTTATTCCTCTCTTGAATAGTAGTCCCGCGGATTTAAATTTGGAGAACCAGGAGGGCGCAAGTTGGGAGTGACATGGTCGTTGAAGTTGTCGACAGCCACTCCTGAGTAACGCTGGTGGTGTGGGCTGGAGCCGAATCTTGATGAAAGACTTAAGGTCATCGTTTTGAAACAGTCTATATCTAGGGCTTTACAACGGTGTCAAGCCCCTCCATAAACGCAGTAGCGTTTACGCGGAGTCCTCCTTCAAAAACGTGTGGTGGCATGTCGTCACCCTTGTACTGACGACGGCTAGCACCATCACAGACGAAGGAAATTTTGTGTGCATCAGTGTAGGCATCTCATCAACGCTTGTACAAAGTAACCTGTTGTTACGGCGGTTAGCTTTTTCGTATTGCTCGAAGTTTTCAACTGAAAAGCCAGGGCACTCCACTCTCCTAAAGCTTTTTCAGCTTGCTTAGCAAGCGCTTGAACCTGAGCAGACGATTCTCCCTAGTTTTATCGGACATGAATTGCTCCTCCTCAAGACGTAGGAATAATACCTCCCGTTCTCGTGCACCGCCTAACAAACAGTCGACTCTGCGACTCGTAGCTTCTTTGCAAAGGCCCTCGTTGGCTTTCCTGGGTCGTCACACTCACGATCAGCCGCTGGAGAAAATCACGCGTTCTGGCGACATCTTACCGCTGACTGTGCTTTTCTTTTTCGCCTCAGATGCCACGTCACCATCAGAGCACATCAGTTACTTTCGCTCCTTGTAAACGAAAGACTTCGCTGCGTTCAGAAAGGCGGCGATTTCCAAGTCGCTGTGGTGTGCGGCCAAAGCAACGAGGACTGCGTAGTACGCATAGTATTTCTTTACCTGCTTCAATTTGCACGGTTCTCTTTCGGAACAAACTGCACAGTATGAAAGATAAGACCTCAACATACAAGAAGCTGCACTCCTAGATAGAAGTAGCGAGACTGCTGGTGCCTATGGCGATGGGGAATAAGTGTTCTCGAATACCCGGCGCACCTGGTATGTCATTACTATTGTTGGGAAGATTCTTCGTACCCGTCATTAGACTTCCAGCTCGAAATTTTTTTTAATCAACCGGAAGAAAGAGTGAAACTTACGGTGGGTGGTGTTCAACCACTCGACGCCGATGGCATTGGGAGTCCTGAGACTGGCGCCCACAGCTGCGCCGCCAGTAGCGAACGGCGTCCCCTTTGCGCTGCTCACGTCCCTGCGCAAGCGACGGCAACATACGTCCGATATCACTGCTACGCAAATTCAGGATGTACGGAGTGTCCATCCTCATAAGGCTACTTGCTGTGGTGGCGAACGCAGGCATTATATAGCACCGGTTGAATTAGCACTACCAATAGCTTGAAATCTAAAGTGAAGGCCACGTAATTAACATTATTAGCCTCTCAATTTCTCAAGTGCTGCAAGTGCTGAGTTTAGCTTTGGCTTAGGCAGTTTCACCATTAAGGTTTTGTAATCTTTTGTCCCAGTGAATCTGCCGGGATAGGCCGAACTAATTGTCCCGTAGTGAATTTATGAGCTGGTCCCGATACGTTAGCGTCTGTCACAATATTCCGCAGCGATGGCGTAGAGCAAGAGCATCCGCCTCGCGTGCATGAGGACCGTGGTTCGAATCCTGGTGCAGCGCAGTTATCCACAGGATATGACAGTCCGCGTGTCGATGCAATTGCATAACCAGGCCTGGGATGCGGCCAGATCTTGGTGACCAGAACCAATAGTGCACTTCCTTACCAGAACAGGACTTCTCCATCCTGGTGTAGTACTTGGCCACAACCTCCTATATGAGTACATCAATTAACCATTGGCCCTCAGTCCCCAGCGATTGTGGAGCAACTGAGCAAGGAGTCGGTCAGATCTTTGATGCAGCAGAGGGCGCAAGAACTTCTGGCTCCGGACAGGCCGCCTTTGGAAACCGAACCTGGCAGCGTTCAACGCTAGAACTTTATCTGGTGAGGCTAGTCTAGGAGTGCAGCTCGAGGAAACTAGTTGGTATAAAATGGCATGTCACAGTGCTTAGTGAGGTCAGGAGGGGAGATGAGGTGTATACAGTTCTCAGGGGTGGACACGTACTATGCAATTGCGGATTAACAGACAGATAACACCTAGGTGTAAGATTGCTCATCAATAAGGATATAGCTGGCATCATAGAGTAATTCTGTATTATTGACTAGAGGTTGGCAGTTATCGTAATTAAGCTTAAAAAGAGCTACAAACTGAACATGGCACAAGCTTACTCGCTAACATCCAGCCATGATGAGCAGATCGGCGAAAACTTCTATATAGACGTGGAATCGGCAATGAGCAAAGTAAAATCACAGTACACCTTCCTGATAGGGACTTCAATGTCAATATAGGCAAGAAACAGGCTGGAGACCAGCAGACAATGGGTGACAGGCTCTAGAAATAGTAAGCGGGGAGTTATCAGCGGAGTTCGCAGAGAGAAATAATTTACGGATCATGATTACCTGCTTCCGCAAACGACAGAATATGGAGATAACGTAGAAGAGCCACAATGGTGAATAATAATGAACTTTATGTCGTGCGCTAATCCTGGCATCGTGTAAGATGTAGAGATCCTCGGAAAAGTACGATGTAGCGACCAAAGGATGGTAGGGAATCGAATCAGCCTAGACTTGAAGGGGAAGCGGAAGAAACTAGTGTGGCAGGAGCCCATCAGTGGGTTAGAGGTAAGAGGGAAAATAGCGGAATGCAGGAGCTCGCTGCAGAAAAGATATTCTGCTTTAACTGAAGACGTCGTTCTTAGTGTTCAAGCAATGGACGATAATCTCACACTTATTACAGAATGCGCAGTGGAAGTAGGCAGTAGGACGGTTAGACAGGATACCGGCAAACGCTTTCAGAAAACGAAATGCCTGACCCCGCCGCGGTGGCTCAGGGGTTACTGCTCTCGGCTGCTGACCCGAAAGACGCGCGTTCGATCCCGGCCGCGGCGGCCGAATTTCGATGGAGGCGAAATTCTAGAGGCCCGTGTACTGTGCGATGTCAGTGCACGTTAAAGATCCACAGGAGGTCGAAATTTCCGGAGCCCTTCACTAAGGCGCCTCTCATAGCCTGAGTCGCTTTGGGACGTTAAACCCCAATAAACCAACCAAATACCTGACACTGCTATCAAAGCTAATCAATAAGCGCAAAGTAACCGACACAACGACGTTTAAAATGTAAAGAATCGAACATTCTTCAAGGAAAGGACGTAGTCTGAAAGCGGTCAATCGGAAATTAGTCATAAGCAAAAATAAATTAGATGTATACACTATAAGAAAAGGAGAGTAGTGTCATTAGCAATATGAATAAGTAGTTGAATAAGTTGAAAAGGTCGCTGAAGAGTTCTAGACGAATTTATAAAGTAGAGAAAGAATCAGGACGTCAATGAGAAAGGCAACAGTGAGCAGCAATTTGACATCTTGCCAGTAATGAAAGAGGAAGTAAAGAAAGCCTTAGGAGTAATGCAAACGGGTAAAGGAGCTGGTGAGGATCAGGTCACAGCAGATCTCTTGAAAGATGGCGCAGTCAGGCCGATGATGATGACAATATACCGCTGCAGCCTAGGGAAACTCAAAACACAAGAGGATCTGAAAGCAAGTCTACAGCTTGTTCTTCCTTGCATATTGCACACTTCGTGTAGTACTCCTTACGCATCCGATAAGAGTGCATTTAACTTACGCGGTATCCCAGGTGACCTTGAGGACTTTTGCAGGGGTAGACTTTCTCTCCACGGTCACCGTCTTGCAGCAGAATGTGAGCCACGGCTGCAGGTTGGCCTTCTTCAGGGTCTGCTCAGACATTATCACACGTAATGCGCATGTCAGTACCAGTCGCATATCTTGGTGGCTTGGACGTTTCTCTTGTTGACCTCCGAGCCGTGGGTTTGTTTCGCGGTCATAGCATCCGTATACTTAAATGGGAGGTAAAGGCGGCAAGGCTCGACATTTGTGCATGAATATTTTGCGTGCGCGATGAACAACCAATAGGCGGGCGAATTTGATCACAGCCAATTCACTACGATTTTCCTCAAAATTTGCGCTACAGACTTCGGACTCTAAAAGGCGACGACTTAAATTCCAGTGCTGATCTCATCGCAAACAGTGCATTTTTTTTAACAATTCGCTGCTGCTCGATGAAATGTCGCTAAGGCACAACGTTTCACCGGGGTGACCATTATGCATACGTTTAAATGTTGCGCATTGTTTTAATGCGGTGCGCGCTGGGTGAGTTCAGTTTTGAAGTACGCTTTAGCTTTCACCTCTCAGTGATTGAGTCTGAGTTCGAGGGCAAAGAAATAGGATGCGCATGCGGCTCGGATGGTGTGATAGAGCGTTCCTGACACAGCGTGTACAGCATAAAAGGTTTTTATCATTGAGAATCCTATCGCACGGTGAGAGTAGGATGGACTTTTTTCGCAATAATGGGCGCCGCCATCGGCGAAGCATGCCGTGACAACGGCGTACACGCAACCGAGAGCTCATGCGTTTGCACCACGAGATTTCGAAGTTCTAAATGCACCGCAAATTACTTTATACAGGCCATAGTTTGCGCATGTTTACAATTTCTTGGCTCAGTGAACTATCTAGAGGTACGGATTAAATAGCATTGTCTTTTTAAGTATCCAAAAGAGCATAAAAAGCCCATACGATTCTGTGCACCGGTTGTGGAAAATGAAACGGCTGCGCACTATGTAGTGAAAACAAAAACCTTATCCACATTAAAGCTTTGCGGACTATGCACCGGGTGTGGAGTGTTAACAGGAAATTACAGCATCTACTCTCCAATATACCTACGCGATAAATCTTACGATCTTTATTTTGTTGTGAGGTTGTGAGTGTGCGGGATATCCGCAGTATAATCACATAACGTCTGCACAAGGGAACGGGAATCTGTGATTGTGGCTGGTTCGTTCTCCCACCGTTCAAAGTGCACCAATTCTATGTAAATCTGATAATGTTGCACCGGCGCATAGAGTACCGTTAAGGTGTTAGCGTTACTGAGGGAAGCGTGTTTTTTTTTAGCGCACATGCGATTTCAAGGTTATAAAATAAATGAGTCGGTCGTAGGTTTAGACGATGACCGTTACACTTCAGTGTGAACAAAAGATATCGGGGTATTTCACACAGCGCCGGGCGTGATGTTGCAGCACTTTGCTATAATCGGATAGTCAGAAAGCGACACGGCGGAGACGCCTAAAGGCAGCGCCCTCCAGCCGGTGGCGTATACGGGTTGTCATGACGTCGCGATTAATCCCCTAGCATTCTCTGTCGTGGCATCGAAGGAGGCTGACAGGGGCAAGAGGATTCACCGGATTGACCGCCACGTCATGAAGATCGGTCGACGCCATTGGGTGAGCGGGTGTCTTTGAGAAGCATCTGCCACTTCAATCCAGAGTGGCGTCCGACTATAGTTGGAGGGTGCAACGGTTAAATGCATGCCTGTAGAAGTGAAAACAATAAATCAAGTATTTTTATACCGGCTCGAAGGCCGCCAGCTGCTCCTCTGTGGTCGCCGTCTTGAAAAGGTGGCTCTTGATGTACGCCTGCAAAATAAACAAAGAAACAAACATGGATTGCATGTAAACCAACGAAGGAGTTTGTAGCTCCGTGTTTGTAGCCGTATGGCTGCGCTCGGGTGGACGTCAATGAGTAATTATTCCCTTATTACAAATCTACTCCACCTTGGGGGATTCCCCTAAAACATTTGGTTAACACTGTTCCCACTTCGAGTTATTGATCAATTCGCTCTCACCCTACCATAAGCTTGCCGTCCCGGTTAGCTCAATTGCTAGAGCGACTGCTCCGGTAAAGCGGTGGTCCCGGGTTCGATCCCCGGACCAGGACGAATTTTTCTTTAACTACGAAGTTTCTGAGAAAGCTGTATAGCTTTCCTTTGTAGCCGTATGGCTGCGCTCGGGTGGACGTCAATGAGTAATTATTCCGTTATAACGAAAGAGAAAGTGCGCTCATCGATGCCTGCCTGATCATTTGGTTGATTGAAGCCATCTGGTTCATTGAACTATCTTATCCATATTGCTAATGACATTGCCCTCTTTGTCTCTTGTCGCATACATCTGTTTTTTACCTATGCCTAGTTTTCTCTTCACTGCTTTCAGGTTACCTCCGCTCTTTAGAGCATACTCGATTTTCTCCGTGTTAAACTTCCTGATGTCGGCTACCATGCGCTTATTTATTAACTTCGAAAGCTCTACTAGTTCTATTCTGTCTATGGAGTTAGGCGTCCTCATACTTTGCCGTTTCTTCATCAGATCTTAAGTCTCCTGAGATAGCTTCCCGGTATCCTGTCGAACCATCCTACCGCCTACTTCTACGGCGCACTCCGTAATTATATCTGTGAGACGATCGTTCACTGTTTCAACATTACGGTCGTCATCTTCAGTTAAAGCGGAAAGTCTGTTCTGCAGAAATATCCTGAATTCCTCTACTTTCCCTCTTAATGCTAACTCGTTAATAGACTTCCGCATCACTAATTTCTTCCATTCCCATTTTAAACCTAAGCTAATACGAGACCTTACCATTCTGTGGTCGCTACAACGGACCTTTTTGAGGACCTCCACAACCTCTACTATGTCAGGGTGAGCGCACAGTAGGAAGTCTATTTCATTTTTAGTCTCCCCATTGGGGCTCTTCCACGTCCGCTTCCCGTTGGCTCGTTTACAGAAGAAGGTATTCATGATCCCTAAATTATTTCTATCTTCGTGATGATATCTGAGACGATCGTTCATTGTTTTAACATTACGGTCGTCTTCTTCAGTAAAAAGCGGAAAATCTGATCTGCAACAAAATCCTGAATTCCTTTACTTTCCCTCTTAATGCTAACGCATTAATAGACTTCCGCTTTATAAATTTCCTCTGTTCCCTTTCTAAGCTAATGCGAGGCCATTGAGGCTCTTCCACGTCCACTTCTTGTTGGCTCGTTTGCGAAAGAAGTCATTTATAATCTGCAGATTATTTCTATCTGCGAACTCCACTAATAACTCTCCCCTGCTGTTCCTAGAACCTAAGCAATAGTCACCTACCGCCTGGCCTCCAGCTTGCTTCTTGCCTACTTTTGCATTGAAGTTGCCCATCAGTACAGTATACTGTGACTTTACTTTGGTCATCGCCGATTCCACGTCTTCATAGAAGGTTTCAACGATCTGGTCATCATGGCTTGATGTAGGGGCGTAGGCCTGCACCACCTTCAGCTTATAACTCTTATTAAGGCTAATTACGATAGCTGCCACCCTCTCGTTAATACTATAAAAATCCTCTACGTTGCCAGCTTTATCCTGATTGATGAGGAATCCCACGCCTACTTCTCGTCTGTCTGCTAATCCACGATAGCACACTACGTGCCCGCCCTTTAGTACTGTATACGCCTCATCTGTCCTCCTAACCAAACTATGTATAAACCAATATCTGGCTGGAAAATTTATCCGCGGGGCTCCACACCAATGAACTAGAGTTAAACACTAAAAAAACTAAGTATATTATATTCCGCGCACGTAACAAGTGTATCAAACAAGAAATACTTATTCAATTTCGAGATGAATATATATATAACGTGCAATATCATAAATTTCTTGGCATCATACCTCACGAACATCTAGACTGGTCACCTCGCATTGAAAAAGTTGGCATTGGCATCTTAGGTCCATTGCTGTCATTATAATTAAAGGATCTTTTGCATATCTGGCCAAGGAAACAAATATACTACGCACTGGTAAGTTCGCATTTCCACTATTGTCTTCTTGTTTGGGGCACAGCACCTAAAGCAAGTATAGAAAACAAACTTACTACAAAGGAAACTTTTGCGACTAATAGATACTGCACCATACCTTAGCCACACTGTCCCATTGTTTCGAAAACACCAGTTGCTTACGCTACGGAAAGTTATAAACAAAAAGATAATGTTAGCTACTTCCCTACAAATTCATTCCGATTTTACCCCCTTTGGTCATAAGTATCTTACGAAAACACACACCTACAGCACAGGGCACATACGTTAAAATAAGGGAAAAAATATGTACGATCTACGGCACCCACAAACTTAGCTATAAAATTTCCAGTTTTTCAAACGATCACCATCCTGCTGTAAGCATTCAAGAAAGCAAGTCATTGAAAGCTTTAAAAATAGCATCACCATGTATCTGCTGTCACTCCAGGCATAATCATTATTTTTGTTTTTATTTTCTTTCTCATAGTATTTGCCCAATTGTATATAAATGTTCGATATGAAATACTGCAGTTTCAATTTCAATCAACCACTCTGTATTTCTATCTCGTTTTGTGTTTATTTTATGCGCTGAATGTGCTGTGCTCTCGAATGGGAGCAAGAAGGGCGCAGACTCTGTCAGGCATCCATTTGCATTTTGGTTTACGCGCTAGGCAACTGTGCCATTGAGTTGTCTGAACAAATACTTTGACTTTGACTTTGTAGTAGTATGCTTATATGTTTGTATGCTTGCCATTCTTTGTCCCTATATGGAAGGGCCAGCGAGTTTCCCGCCCGTAACCGGCCCGTTCGGAAGAAGGATAGACACTGCTGGGCAGCGCAAGCTTTTCGGTAAGGAAGATGACAAGGAAAAGAAAGTGTTCGGTGCCGTTTACGCAGTTGGGAAGGATAAGGATCGGCCTTTTATGAGGGACATCTTCAGACAGGAGTCAGCTACCAGGATTTTATGAAACTGGTCTCTACCAACACTGCGATATTAACAGCAGCCACAGTGTTCGAATGTAATATATCATTGACGAATATCTAAAATTTACAAAATAAATTTACACAACTCAAATAGATAGACGGCTGGTCTAAAACACTGCTGAACCGTCTTCTACCAGGTTTCTATTTTTTATGGTAGAAAGACAGACGACCACCAGGGAAATTAACCATTTATAACGGTCCCATCGGCTGCTCTATACACTGGAAGAAGAATAAAGGGGGAGTAAAAGATATAGGAGAGAGAGAGGGAAATTTAAATTCCTCGCGACTATGGGACGTGGTTGTATATTGGCTGCGTCAAGAAAAAGCAAAGAACAAAATTGATCTCGACTTTAGCTTTGGGTGACCATCCTTCACTGGACGACTTTATCCTTGACAAAGCTATAACAGAGGACACCTTTACACAGTTCGTCACGTGATCTGAGATCAGGCTTCAAACAGCCTTCAGGATTGTGCTGCTGTTCTTGCACTCATTTGTAACGTTGCTGATTAATTACGTTTACCGGCTTTAGATTTTATGCTTCGAAAGGGGTGACTTGTCGAAAAGCCTTCGTCAGCGTACTAATGGAGCATAGCTAACATTTACCTGAAGGGTGGTCTTCATCTTTGCGTCGCCCACAATGAAGTGCGCCATCCTGAAGGCCAGCAGCTCCTGCATGATTACAACGTCTGTTACACCTGAGCAATGCAAGCTTAAAAGCGCTCCAGGGGATCGTACACGAGCGGGTACAACTCAATGCCAAAGCGTACCCTCTTAGAGTTAGGGAAACACGGCCGAAACAAGAATCTTTTGCTCTTGTTTCATCACAGGCAAATCTACACACGCCATACACTTGCTTCGGGGTTTTAGGTCGCCGTGCACAGATCTTCACTGGATGTCACCTCCATTTGTCGAGCTGTGCAAGCTTTAATGTGGCGGTCACCCGTGAATTAAGCCCAAACTTAACCCTGAAAGTCAGAATACAAAACGGCTTTCGTGAAGCAACCCAGGCAAGTCTAGCTGGTAGTAAAGTTTCAGGTTCTTTATCTTCCTTCCTTGCACCAGAGGTGCCCCGCCAGAGACGGTTTGTTCCAACTGGAGACTGAAGCTTATTTCTTCGCACCAGGGGTGCCCCGTCAGAGACGGTCTTGTGATCAGTTGAGATGCAGGGGTAAGGCCAATACTTGAAGTTTATGTACAAATATTTACAATCATATACAAGTTTAGGCACTCGAGACAAATTAGGCGGCACAAAGGTACAAAACAACAAAAAGGTGGAACTGGCTAACACTAGGGAAGGCCCCTACTCGGCGTAGCCGAAGATGCGTAGCATCTCACCTTAGCCCAGAACCCCGCTTCCAGCTCCGGGGCCCGGTTTTAAAGCCCTAAAGGCCCGGCCCACATTTCGTAGCTTCCAATCACGTTACAATGTTCACATGATTGGTTTATCAAGAGCCTGGCCAGCCCTCCAGCTTCTGTATGGCAAAACGCCCTTTCCACAAACACAAACGCACGGTCGTGCCAGTACGTGCAGAGAACATTCCCTCCACCACAAAATAAAAATAAAACAAACACAAATACACATCCGTGCCAGCACGTGTGCGAATCGGTACCGCGGGGTGGGGGGACACCCGTACTTGCCGGCGCGTTCGCGAGCGGCCGCGTTCCAAGAAAGGAGACGCTTCGCTTTGAGCACCCCCAGCCGCGTTCCGATGACCCCGCGTACACTAACGATCCCTTACACTGGTGATATGAAAACTACACGAATGCGACTATCGAAAACAATGAAAGTAAGACTTGAGATCAAGGATTTTCAAGAAGACGCGGATGCCATGTTAGAAGCTTCATGTTCTCCCTGCAATGGACAATATACTTGCTGGTTTGCACGCTCACAATGGCCCCAAAAGAGTAAGATAGATAGGTGCACAAAACTTACGTGCACATGCTTCTCTCGGTGTACTTTCATCTAATCGACCGCAAAACACACCTGAAATGACCCGACTTGATTAAAAGTGCAAGGCTGGCCCGAGAATGCATTTAACACACCTTTCTCAATGTTCACGAAACGCCGCACATGGAGCGCAGGAGAGTAACGTTGACTCTTACTACAAATTTGAACTGCGACCTTATTTTCTGGCTTTTTCTCTAGTGTGCACCACACATTAAGTGACATCGTACCATGGTGTCGGCATCGGCGCTGGCACCTCCGCCGGCGCCTCCACTTCCACCTCCGCTGCCGCCTCCGCTCCTACCTCTGCCGGCACCACTTCCACCTCCACTTCCGCCTCCGCCGGCGCCTCCACCTCCGCCTCCGCTGCCGCCTCCACTTCCACCTCCAATGCCGCCTCCACTTCCTCCTCCGCCGGCGCCCCCACTTCCACCTCCGCCAGTGCCTCCACTTCCACCTCCGCTTCCTCCTCCGCCAGGGCCTCCGCTTCCTCCGCCGCCAGGGCCTCCACTTCCACCTCCGCTGCCGCCTCCGCTTCCTCCTCCGCCAGGGCCTCCACTTCCACCTCCGCCAGTGCCTCCGCTTCCTCCTCCGCCGGGGCCTCCACTTCCTCCTCCGCCAGGGCCTCCGCTTCCTCCGCCGCCAGGGCCTCCGCTTCCACCTCCGCTGCCGCCTCCGCTTCCTCCTCCGCCAGGGCCTCCACTTCCTCCTCCGCCAGTGCCTCCGCTTCCTCCTCCGCCGGGGCCTCCACTTCCTCCTCCGCCAGGGCCCCCGCTTCCTCCTCCGCCAGGGCCCCCGCTTCCTCCTCCGCCAGGGCCCCCGCTTCCTCCTCCGCCAGGGCCTCCACTTCCTCCTCCGCCAGTGCCTCCGCTTCCTCCTCCGCCAGGGCCTCCACTTCCACCTCCGCCAGTGCCTCCGCTTCCTCCTCCGCCGGGGCCTCCACTTCCTCCTCCGCCAGGGCCCCCGCTTCCTCCTCCGTCAGGGCCTCCACTTCCTCCTCCGCCAGGGCCTCCACTTCCTCCTCCACCAGGGCCTCCACTTCCTCCTCCGCCAGGGCCTCCGCTTCCTCCTCCACCAGGGCCTCCACTTCCTCCTCCGCCAGGGCCTCCACTTCCACCTCCGCCAGTGCCTCCGCTTCCTCCTCCGCCAGGGCCTCCGCTTCCTCCTCCGCCAGGGCCTCCACTTCCACCTCCGCCAGGGCCTCCACTTCCTCCTCCGCCGGGGCCTCCGCTTCCTCCTCCGCCAGGGCCTCCGCTTCCTCCTCCGTCAGGGCCTCCACTTCCTCCTCCGCCCGTGCCTCCGCTTCCTCCTCCGCCAGGGCCTCCACTTCCACCTCCGCTGCCGCCTCCGCTTCCTCCTCCGCCAGGGCCTCCACTTCCACCTCCCCCAGTGCCTCCACTTCCACCTCCGCTTCCTCCTCCGCCAGGGCCTCCGCTTCCTCCTCCACCAGGGCCTCCACTTCCTCCTCCGCCAGTGCCTCCGCTTCCTCCTCCGCCAGGGCCTCCGCTTCCTCCTCCGCCAGGGCCTCCGCTTCCTCCTCCGCCAGTGCCTCCGCTCCCTCCTCCGCCAGGGCCTCCACTTCCTCCTCCGCCAGTGCCTCCACTTCCACCTCCGCTTCCTCCTCCGCCAGGGCCTCCGCTTCCTCCTCCGCCAGGGCCTCCGCTTCCTCCTCCGCCAGGGCCTCCGCTTCCTCCGCCGCCAGGGCCTCCACTTCCTCCTCCGCCAGGGCCTCCGCTTCCTCCTCCGCCGGGGCCTCCACTTCCTCCTCCGCCGGGGCCTCCACTTCCTCCTCCGCCAGGGCCTCCACTTCCTCCTCCGCCAGGGCCTCCACTTCCTCCTCCGCCAGGGCCTCCGCTTCCACCTCCGCCAGAGCCTCCGCTTCCTCCTCCGCCAGGGCCTCCACTTCCTCCTCCGCCAGGGCCTCCACTTCCTCCTCCGCCTGGGCCTCCGCTTCCTCCTCCGCCAGGGCCTCCACTTCCTCCTCCGCCAGGGCCTCCGCTTCCACCTCCGCTTCCTCCTCCGCCAGGGCCTCCGCTTCCTCCTCCACCAGGGCCTCCGCTTCCTCCTCCACCAGGGCCTCCGCTTCCTCCTCCACCAGTGCCTCCGCTTCCACCTCCACCAGTGCCTCCACTTCCTCCTCCGCCAGGGCCTCCACTTCCTCCTCCGCCAGGGCCTCCGCTTCCTCCTCCGCCAGGGCCTCCACTTCCTCCTCCGCCAGGGCCTCCACTTCCTCCTCCGCCAGGGCCTCCGCTTCCTCCGCCGCCAGGGCCTCCACCTCCGCCAGTGCCTCCGCTTCCTCCTCCGCCGGGGCCTCCACTTCCTCCTCCGCCAGGGCCTCCGCTTCCTCCTCCGCCAGGGCCTCCGCTTCCTCCTCCGCCAGGGCCTCCGCTTCCTCCTCCGCCAGGGCCTCCGCTTCCACCTCCGCCAGGGCCTCCGCTTCCTCCTCCGCCAGGGCCTCCACTTCCTCCTCCGCCAGGGCCTCCACTTCCTCCTCCGCCAGGGCCTCCGCTTCCTCCTCCGCCAGGGCCTCCGCTTCCTCCTCCACCAGGGCCTCCGCTTCCACCTCCACCAGGGCCTCCGCTTCCACCTCCACCAGTGCCTCCACTTCCTCCTCCTCCAGGGCCTCCACTTCCTCCTCCGCCAGGGCCTCCACTTCCACCTCCGCTGCCGCCTCCGCTTCCTCCTCCGCCAGGGCCTCCACTTCCACCTCCACCAGCGCCTCCACTTCCACCTCCGCCAGTGCCTCCACTTCCTCCTCCGCCAGTGCCTCCACTACCACCTCCGCCAGGGCCTCCGCTTCCTCCTCCTCCAGGGCCTCCGCTTCCTCCTCCGCCAGGGCCTCCACTTCCACCTCCGCTGCCACCTCCGCTTCCTCCTCCGCCAGGGCCTCCACTTCCACCTCCACCAGTGCCTCCACTTCCTCCTCCGCCAGGACCTCCACTTCCACCTCCGCTGCCGCCTCCGCTTCCTCCTCCGCCAGGGCCTCCGCTTCCACCTCCGCTGCCGCCTCCACTTCCACCTCCGCCAGTGCCTCCACTTCCTCCTCCGCCAGGGCCTCCACTTCCACCTCCGCTTCCGCCTCCGCTTCCTCCTCCGCCAGGGCCTCCACTTCCACCTCCGCTGCCGCCTCCGCCAGGGCCTCCGCTTCCTCCTCCGCCAGGGCCTCCACTTCCTCCTCCACCAGGGCCTCCACTTCCACCTCCGCTGCCGCCGCCGCTTCCTCCTCCGCCAGGGCCTCCACTTACGCATTTCTCGAGGTGTTTCTTGAAGGCTCTAAGCTGAAAAAGCCAAAAGTGGTAGGGTTTTAACGTAGGTAAACCGAGTAGACGTTCGAAAGCATAAGTTCAGCCTGGTTGGCTCATGGTTTTGCTTTGCCGGGTGGTCGGCACGGCTGGCAACGACATTAAGGTGAAAGCCTTTAATGCCTCATACTGTCGTTAGCAGACGCGTCGGCAGGAATGTCGACAGACGCGTCGGCAGGAGTGTCGACAGACGCGTCGGCAGGAAAGTCGACAGACGCGTCAGCAGGAGTGTCGACAGACGCGTCGGCAGGAGTGTCGACTGACGCGTCGGCAGTAATGTCGACCGACGCGTCGGCAGATTTGTCCGCCTTTCGGCCTCACTGCTTAAAAAGAAACTGCGTCCAGGGTGGGAATCATACCAGGGTCTTTGGCATTTGAAGAGGAGACGCTACCACTCCGCCACGAAGGCTCAAGGTTCCAGCATGAATAAAGGCGCATCTAGTGAATGCGTAGGTTTCATAAAGAAAATAAAAGGAATAAAGCCAAGAAAAGGAAAATAAAAATAAGAAACTAAGCAAAAAATAAAACAAAATAAAATAAGATGTGAAAATAAAAAGAATTAAACAATAAAAACAAGAAAGGACGAAGACTAAAAAATATGAAAAATAAAAAGTAAATAAAAACAAACAGTGCGCCAGGAAACGCTTTCGCCTTGCAGCACTTTAGAGAGGCAAAGTGCCCCTGAATTTTTTAGACTCCTGGTAAAGCTATTATCGAGGTTAAGGTGATCTGAACTGTTCGCGCCGCTCATGGAAGTTGATGAAGACGACGATGTCTATTGAATAGTGCGAGATAGTGTTGCACTTTAGCACGTGCTGTGATCGGCTGCAATGATAGCACAGTGCTCTCGTGTAGCGGCCTGGTTCGAAACCCAGCCGCGGCAATATTTATTGCTGCACCCTCAAGGTCAGTGACGCCACAAGATTCATGGCTGGGTTTGACCATGCCAAGTAGTGCTTGCGCACTAAAAACATACGCGCAGGAAACAAGCTGAAAAAGCGTTCAACAATGCTGTAAAAGTATCTCACCTCGCTCACTGCGTGAGCCCAATATTTCTGCGAACGCCATTCAGCCGGTTGTGCTCATCGCCATCTTATATCAAGATGTGAAAATGGCTTTGGGGATAGAATGTGTGGTAAGTGTTGTGCTTCAAATCAACTGTGTCGCAAGGGGGGGGGGAGTGAAAGGACACAGGAAAATCCTCAGGTCCTTCGCTGTGCGCAGCGTAGACGACGGCAGTAATTGCACGGCGCGCGGCAGCCGCGTGTGGGATCATATTTCAGAGCTTTTCTGGATCATAGTCTCGAAAGCACCTACTGATATTGGCCAGCAGAAAAACTAGGAGTTCTCGGTTCACACATGGTGCCCTCAAAGAGCAGTTCTTGCAAAAGAAACGGCAATGTAGGCCCAGAAGGAGGGCATAGCATAATGTTTGAGGTGGTGTTCCAACCAACGGGTGCTCGGAGCGTGGTGCTCCTATGTATCAAACGTATGCGGATTGCAGACGTATGGTATGTCGCTAAGCGCCAGTTTTGAGGTTAGTGTTACATCTAGCTTTCCTACGGTTCCCAGCGTCATGATTCCTTGAACAGTAGCTGATGCGCAGACTGCAGCATGTTTATGTAGCTTGCACTAGAAAAAATGAACGCCATACAAACCGTAGCTGTTTGCTTTTAGCACAATGAATTAGGCAAACGGATCTTTCAAACACATTTCTTTTTCTCGAGTTTTTGCGGTTCTATTTATTGTTGATTTTAACACGTAGAGTAAGGGGCCGCAGTGCTAAAGTATAATCACCTCTCAGATATATCTTCGCTCCTGACCATACTTAATATTTGCGTCTGTCTAACGTTTCGGATCCGCAGCGGTGACTCAGTGGTTATGGCAATCGGCTGCTGACCCGAAATACGCGGGTTCGATTCCAGGCGCGACGGTCGAATTTCGATGCAGGCGAAATTCTAGGGGCCCGTGTGCGGTGCGATGTCAGTGCACGTTAAAGAACCCCAGGAGGTCGAACTTTACGGAGCCTTTCACTACGGCGTCCCTCATAGCCTGAACCGCGCTGGGTCTTTAAACCTCTATAAACCATAAACCACAACGTTTCAATATTTATTTTGTGAATGTTACGAATAAAGTTACTTCACTACAACAGTATAGACAGTACATGTGGTACGCGAAGTGCGGAAAAAATAAAGGTGGAGGGGGAGTTCAGGTGATTTAAAGACAACGCGTGCTTGCTTTCTCCTGCACCCGAATGGCTGAAAAAAAAAGATCGCAGTTCCTTGGTCGCAGGCTAAGGTCACACAAATGTATCTTAGTATCTTACATTTGGCGCATACCTGATAACTTCAGCGCAAGATAATTATATGTCGGTGGTTGTGCTCATGAATGAAGCAAAATCGTCGCGGCCGCAATTACCACGTTTTTGAGCGCGCGTGAGTGCAAAAACTAAAGCCTGTCCAGCATGGGTCATTTTTGGCGCACGAGAACGTGCCGCGTGTGTAGCGCACGCGGCCGTACCACTGAACTTGCACTGAACGTACCACTGAACTTGCGGCGCGGCCGCGTGCGTTACCCACGCGGCACGTTTTCGCGGGCGAAAAACGCTTCATGCAGACCAGGCTTAAGAGAATAAAATCATGCTGCGTGCGACGACATTGCGTGGAAGCATGGTCAAAGTGCAGGCATAGTCATATCCAAAGAACAAGAATTGTGTACGCTGGTGCCGAGGGGATTTCGCGGCAAAGTGAGTTGCCACTCGACAGCGGTATTCTCTTTCTCTGCTGTGATGACTCGAACCAGGAGGTACGCAGGCGCACGCTGCTAGAAGTACCGTGCGCAGGTATGCGACATCAATAAACGCGATTCGTTTTAGACATAAAGGCGCTTTCAGACGAGCGATCTGGATCGCGGACGAACCGCGCGGACCGCCTACCGCGTGACGCAAACGTCACTCCTCTGACAGACTGTCAGCGCCCTGCGTCGAGTACCGTTGGGCTTAATGCTCCGTGCATAACACACTGCCTCCCTTCATGCTTCCAGCCCGGCTACTTTTCAACTCACCATTCCGGCCTCCTCGGTCGTCGCCAGGAGGCAGAGATACTCGGCACCCGCCTTGGCGAACCACGTGGGAGTCGCCGGCTGTGGCACCAGATGGCGCAACCACTGCGGCGACGCAGAGAAAACTAAGCAGACCATTTGGAGCCAACGCAGGAGCGCACAGTAGGTGCTCGATCAAGGCCTAAGTAAATTTGTGTGGCAAGTATGTTATTGAGTGTGAACACAGAAAGCGATGTTAAATACGAGTACAGTGACAATAAACAAACAAAACAAAACTGTGGAGTGAACTCCGCTACGCATCCCGGCCTGCAGTTCACGAACGATTTGCTTGAAAGCTGCCAAAATTCATCATACGCGAAAAAAAATAATTCTTTTTCACGGTTTTTTTTAGGTTTGCGTAGAATACAAGATGCAAAAATATGGTAACAATGAAAAATATTCACGAGGCAAAAAAAAATGGTTCCGAGTTTGAAGTCTAGCGCAATAAATATGAGGGCTGGAATGCTAGATGGAAACAAGTCTCTGTATCGGAAGCAGTAGGAGCCAGCCTATCTCTCTTCGTGCAAGCATGCCTCCGTGATATTACAATCACAAATACAAGAAAATATTTCATGGTGTAGGAAACGAATAATATTCTGCATTGTTTTGGGAAAGCACGATCCAAGCACCTCTATTGTCAGATACCAAAGGTAGAAAGATGAAAATCGCAGATATCAAGAAACGCGAAATTGGCGCGCCCCACTGCTAGCGATGGTACGCGCGTTTGTTAATGGGCACTAAGTTGGAAAAAAAAGTATCGTGTGGCCCAAAGCTGCCAACTTAAGTGTAAGGGATCGGTAGCGTTCGCGGGGGTCATTGGAACGCGGCTGGGGGCACTCAAAGCGGAGCGTCTCCTTTCTTGGAACGCGGCCGCTCGCGAACGCGCCGGGAAGTACGGGTGTCCACCCGCCCCGCGGAACCGATTCGCGTACGTTCTGGCACGAATGTGTATTTGTGTTTGTTTTTATTTTTATTTTGTGGTGGAGAGAACGTTCTACTCCGCACATGCTGGCACGACCGTGCGTTTGTTTTTCTGGAAAAGGTGTTACCCTACGGTAGTTGGAGGGCTGACCATGCTCTCGATTAGCCAATAATGTGAGGAGTGTAACATGATTGGTTGCTGAGAAATGTGGACTGGGCCTTTAGGTCTTTAAAACCGGACCCCGGAGCCGGAAGCGGGGTTCTGCGCTAAGGTGAGATGCTACGCATCTTCGGCCACGCCGAGTAGGGGCCTCCCCTAGTATTAGCCAATTCCGCCTTTTTGTTGTGTTGTGTCTTTGTGCCGTTAATTTGTCTCTAGTGCCTGAACTTGTATCTATTGTAAATTGCTGTACATAAACTGTACATAAGTTTTCCCTTTATCCCTGCATCTCTATTCATCGAGAGACCGTCTCTGACGGGGCACCCCTGGTGCGAAGAAAGAAGCTTCAGTCTTCCAGTTGGAACAAACCGTCTCTGGCGGGGCACCCCTGGTGCGAAGGAAGATAAAGAACCTGTGAACTTTAAGCATGTGGGATTGTAATGAAAAATTACATCGAGTCCGAGACGCCCGCATCTCAAAACGCACATTTATCTGAGCCCAGGAAGTTTGATGCAAAGATAAAATAGCTTCCGTGGAGGCGCGAACCAAGTCGCTCTAATTCACCATTCAGACATGCAGGATCTTAAAGAGGACCGACCGATTAAAGCGAATTTTAAACCGAAGCGCTAGGAAAGCGAATAATTTGCCAGGAAATAGATAGTTCGATTCGGAATCGAACACAGCATACAGCTCACGTGACGAGGTTTCCGAAGAGTGAGCGCTCAACCTGCTTCTTCGTGACATCTTTAACTCAACTCACTTCTAACCATCACTGCAAACTCATTAGTGCAAAACATGAAAATCACGGTCAAACTGAACTTAACGCAAAAAAAGGAAGTTGAAACACGCAAATTTCGTTTCCAATGGTAGTTATATACGGGAAAAATTCCTATATTCGACCTTATGCCAGCGCGTAACCTAGTAGCTGATGACGCTTCAAACGTCGGCCATTGTCACCTTTTTTTGTTGTTGTCTCCGCCATTGCCGCAAAGATGAAATGAATGTTTCTAATAGGACTTCTCATGCAACAACCACCCTTGCTGGAGACTTCAGATGGCCACATACAACTGGGAGGGGTGTAGGCCGTGATATCGTAAACACGAACAGGTCCTTTAATTAAAGGCGCTGGTAGTTACTGCGTGGAAGCGCAGGTGGCGACTCGTACACCACACTAATACAAAGGGGAACGGATAGACTCGTCATCATCCTCACCGCGGTCATTTTGTATGATTGAGCACTTTTGTTTTTCTTTTTCTTGCTGATTCTAACATATCTATATATGTGGTTAATTGGAAAGCCAGCAAATGTCTCCACAATGAAGACCGCAGCGAAAGTATGACGCCAGAGCACAGAAGGGATCGACTGATCGGAAACGGTTAAAGACAAGGAAGGAATGTAAATAGACGCTGCGTTCAATTCGCATACAACCTCGCCGTGATCGATTGAATGGTTACTGCTAACAGCAGCTACGCAGCTGCTGCAGTGTATTTCATGCTGTAACCTACTTTCGGCGACGATATAGGGTGCAAAGTTTTTATCAAATTTTGTGCTCGGTGTGACTGTCTCCAAACATCTGAACTGTCACACATGAGCGAAATCATACGGAAATAGTACTCAGGTGACGGAATACTCACTTGCCCTGCGACAGTCTTGCAGATGTTTTCCTTTTGGACACTCTTGAGAACTACGAGCCCGAGGCTGTCCTGGTCGATATTATGGATCACGAAATCTGCGAAGATTGTGGAAAACACATTATATATTGTATATCTTGTTGAAAAGCCGCCTAACGCTCTACGCGTTCTTTTTGCGCTGGACAAACGCCCCACTTTCACGCGCAGCTCTCAGCTAGTCTTCGTCTAGCGATGTCACCCATGCTTAACATTACACTCTGCAGCTGTTTTTCCTGTTGCTTGACAAATAGTAGCCCTGTCTTTTGCGACGGGAAATTTGCGGCCCATCGTCCCTTGTCGGCTTAGACACTCCTGTTGAAAACCAAAACCGGAAATTTTTTTTTGGAATTTTTGTAGCCCGACAGATCTTTTGTAATGCTTTTTTTTGGTAGAACTTGTAGTGACAGCAGAAATTTTTTAGAATTGTTTTTTAAGTATTGTGCTGTCCCTTGCGGTAGCGACAGGGCTGCCCAAAATAGTATAAGAACAAAAAAATCTCTCTTAATTCACGACTAGACGACTAAACATTTTCTCGTATTTCGGTCAAGAGTCTGCCCTTTTCTTCGACTGGGAGAGGCCTCAATCTTGGGGCGCATTAAGCAACCTCACGACGGCCGCGGTTGCCAATGATCAAATTGTTCCAGCAATCTCCAGCAACCAACGATTTCCCGCCTCTGAGGCGGGTGCCCAAACCACTATGACACGGCTGCACTGAGAACATTCAATATGTGGCATTCCATGAGCACCACCGAACCTCCCCTACGCTACGGACCTTGAGCAATCGCGAGCTCCAGTTCCAAGATCGCATTGAACGCTAAGAGTCTTGTTCAGTTTATCTCTCAAGAGTATCTGCTTTTCCCTTATAGGCTAATAAAGCACCACAGAGAGGTCCAGTTTTAAATAACGTGCCCAATTCGTACCCAACTTCTGGACGAAATTGTCCTGTGCAGTCTCCAGGAATGAGCGCAAAAATTCGAAGCTCTTCTGGGCCTCCGTTTTCAAATCCTGGTCTTCCGCGGTACCGTACTGGACCATGACCTGCACGAAAGGAAACCGCTAGCATTATGGCATATCACTCCGCTATTATTGGGCTAGCGAATCAACAGCTTACAAAGCATTAAGGTTTCAGGCAGTCAGCAACTGACCTGTTTCAAGCCATCCGCGGCTTGCGTCTGTTAAACTCACGAATTAATGAGGAATCAAACGCAAAGCTCGAAAACAGAAACAAACATAAAGCTCGCACACGGGCACAGGCTTGCATTCCAAGAAATGTCTGAGTGTTCCTGAGTCCACTCTTAGTGCGTCCGTTGAGATCGGACTCTCTACTGAGACACCGAACGAGCACGCCACCCTAAACTCGCCTCAGACTTTCCAATAAATGGGGTATCCCCACTCCGGCCGTAAGAAGGGGGGGGGGGGGGGGGGGGGTGACCCTCATGAAGATTGACAAATATAAACGGAAAGTGCGCTCGCTAACACGTGTTCTATGAAATTACGGAGACAGATGTATTAGAGCCTTTCCTCACTAGAAGTCGGTGCCGCGGACAGTGTAGTATCTGTGTAGTCTCTGCTTGGTATGTCTCTTGCGTTCGAAAACTCTACAACTCTGGTGACGAAAACTCTCGCGTTCACGTGCTTGCAACGGATGAGCTTATCTGGAAGGCCCGCGAAGAGGGCAGTTTCCTTTGCGCACTTTGCGCTCCGTCACTCTTGAGCCCATTTGTTGGGTTTTCTCTGCTTTTCACGATCGAATCAAGTACTCCATCTCCTCCTGCCTATCCTCAAATCGCCTTTGCATTAATTATCAGGTAGCCGCTGCTCGTTTTCTTTGTCTTAATCTGGCACATATTCTTAAGCTTGAAATGCTTTTAGGACCCCTTCTCGAGCAATTTATCGGACATCATCCAGAAACTGCAGTGAACCTAAGGCCGAACCTATAGAGCCGAGCTTTGACGGAGGCTTCCAATCTCTATAGCTGGAAACAAGCGTTTAGGCGCCATTATTTTTCTCCTCTCACGGTGCAGCTGAGGCCTGCCCAAGGAAAGTTAGCCAGTTATGCGTTATTACCACGTGTGATATGAGCAGACTACGCTGGCAGTTCACTTTGCAAGCGCTACGCACGCTCAGCAAAATCGCGCATGCGCGCACACTTGCACAGCTTATTTACAGCTGATAACCAAGCATAAACTTTGTTCGTAAAAATGGGGCAAGGTCTTCTTCACTTTGGCTGTCGAGTCATGAGGCGTTTGACAAAAGTGAGGAGTCATCTTTCTTCTAAGCTGCGTAATGGGGCTCTTGCGGCATCCGTGGGAGGACTACACGTCAAAAGAAGTCGATAGAGAGCTCATCTCACCTTCAAGAGATTTGCAAAGTTGGCAATTAATCGCACCACAGAAGTAAACCCTTTGGGCTCTAACATTTGAGAAAGGCACATGGCGAATGAAGTCGACCAAGTTTTAAGGGGAGGGGATTAGAACAGCAGTAATTAAAATCGCATGGTCTACCATCACCGGGCCTATGTGACTCGTTCTACACTCGCCGTCAAGAGTAAATGGAAGGCGACATTGTGAAAAAAATTTAATTTCTTTAAACATAAAGCATAACGGTCCGTGTTTGTTGGTGCACAGTGTAATTCACGCAGTCACAATAGACCGATTTCACAAGCAGTTGCACTACGCCACCGCCGCCGCGATGCACTCTGGGAGTTGTGGTACTCCGGCCGGCGGCCGCGTCAGCGCGGTGCGTGGCGCACGCGCGAGAAGCAGCCCTGTTAGCGTCGCCACACGGTGTTTCTCTGCGTGAATGCTGTATTTGCGGGACAAGTGCGTTCACCTGAGGTGTGTCGTGAGCTCCGACAACTGTGCGAAGCAGAGCGTCCCGGATTTTCCGTTTTCTAGAAGAGAAATGTCCAAACGGCATTGCGTAGAAGCTGTTCACGAGATGCAGCCGAAGAAGCGCTGTTCAGTACATTTAGCCGTACTGTCCCTGTTGATCAGTGGACAATGACAAATGGCAAATTTTCAAGTTCTGAACTGTATTAAATGCCTTTTACGCGGCTCTCAGCTTTGAGGCAGTCCCTTAAATTGTTAAAAAGAAGGCAATCGGATTTGCCTTCGTGCTGCGTCGTCAAGCCTTCTTTGCAGCGATTTCTGCCCGGTGCAAGGTTGTAACGGAACAAGTGTGCTAAGATTTATTGTTACATTCAGGAATCCACAATGTTAGCTTGATGCACGTATTCACTCCTGATGTCTCGAGCTCCCACACTAGCGATAATGCTTTCTCTATTTCACGGAATGAGAAAGCGAGGCTATAAAACTGTCGAAATGTGGAATAATTTCCAACGTTGTGTTGCTCACTGGTCGTTGAGTATACATGGTATTCCAGTAACAGCCACATGCATTTATGCTGGATATCACCCACATTTTGTCCGTTGTTTTGGATAAAAAAAGGCCATCTAGTGTTTACCAATCAGTCAACCTGTTCAGACTCGTACTACGAAAATAGCGAAAGTGAGTCGTACGGGAGACGCCCTGGCAGAAGATTATATTAACCGAAATAAAAAAGTAATTAGTGTATCAATAATCAAAATAAAACTGTTCGTCACGAAATTAAAATCCCCTAAACCCTAATTAGGCGTACTCAAAAGCTCCCCGATTGGCTTCTCCTTTTCTCATTTTGTACTGAACACAAGCATTTGTCACATCTCCATTTAGAAAAACGGCATAGCTCGCTCGAATCGCTCACCTTTCCTGCTGGTGACCCGCCGAGCACGTCGTGAGTATACATGTATGTGTTTACGTGAATAAGAAAAAAACAATCGCATGGCCGGTTTTGATCAAGGGCTATGATGAAAAAATAAAGGCAACAAACGCTGTGTGACACGTCTATAGCGAATGCCTAGATGAATACAGCGAATACTGAAACAGCTAAATGAGGTGGCAAGAAATGTAAATACTGTCTGAAGACGTTAATTAAATTGTGTGCATCGCTATGCGTTCAAATGTTCTGCTGACAAAATTAACGAAAGCGGCGGTCAAGAGCGTTTTTATCGCCACCCGCAGCATTTTCCAAAGCAAGGTTCGAGGAACAAACGCAGCGTCGCCACCGCGGCCACTCCACTTCATGCGGCAACTGACCACCCTCTCTGCACTGCTCCTACCGCGATTAGCATTGCACCCCTCGAAACTCCGCCGTGGAGCCTCTGTTTCCTTTATAGAGCTCAACACAATAAACGAAACGGCGGAAAGCTACTGCGGCCGGGTATAATGCCAGTCAAGGCGCAAAGTAATGTAGGCTGTCGTGCAGACGACGCCACGAAGGACTACAGCCAAGATGGCGGCTGGCTACTTCCGGTAAACGCGCGCATGCGCAGTAGGCTTTGTGAAATCGGTCTCTTAGGCTACACATATGTATTAAAGGATGCATGAATTGAGGGGGCAATAGCGATATTTTTTCGTTAATATTGCCTTCCATTAACTTGACGGCACATGTACATACGCATCTCGTATGTACATGTTTCTTCTCCTCGTTCATTTCTTCGGTATTGTGTGCTTAAGTGCGTGTACTACAAGGAGGTTCTCTTTTTGTCAAAGTGTAATTTACACCGCTTTGCAATAAAGCCAGCAGACTTCTGTAAATAAAAAAATATATATGCGCAGTCCTCCCCCCCCCCCATAACTCCCCTTCCTCTTTTCAGCGCTTTCATTTTCCATGGCTCGGCTTAGAGGTGATGCCAGAGTGAGACAGTTCTGTCACCTCCCCTCTCCTGATAAGCTTTTGCCCCCCCGATGCGAAATCGCGCCGCCACAGTAAACCACAGCGCGCAGGCACAACGAAGGAGAGGCTAATCACATGTCTCGCTTGTATTGACGGCTGCCGTATACTACCAGACACGATGGCTACTTGTTTTATTTTTTTATTTTTATTTCAGTATACTGCAAGCCAGAGTTGGCCCAAGCAGGAGGGGCATACAACTAAAAAAAATTTCTAAAAGAGCATCAGCTAAAACACCGCGAGTCAGTAAACAGGACACAAATCCAGAGTCATCAAACAAGGTACTAGGAGCCATACAATAAGTTCTTTAGCTCCTTCTCAAAATTCCTAGACTTACATAAACCCGAAGGAAGACCATTCCACTCCGCGACAGTGTTCGAAAAAAAACTGTTCTTAAACCCACTAGTTCGTGCGAAAATTGGTGCTAATGATTGCTCATGTACATGACGTGTTCTCCTAGTGCTCGCCAGCTTCACACAATCAGGAAGATCTGCCTTCAGATTTCCGGACATGTAATTATGAAGCAGTACTAGACGGGTAACTTTTCTTCTTATTGCCAAGAACTGTAAATTACTCTTTCGAATTAATGCAGTTGGAGAGTCTATCCTTCTATATTTCCCATAAATAAAACGAACTGCTTTTCGCTGAACACGCTCCAGTTGAGCAATGTCTATCTTGTTATGCGGGTCCCACACTGCTGCCGCATATTGAAGTCGGGACCTAACACAAGCCTTGTATGCAGTGATTCTGGTACTCACGGGAGAGTTTCTGAGTTTCCTTTTAATAAACCATAATTTCTTTACTGCTGATGAGCAGATGTCAGCTATATGAGTGGACCAAGTAAGTTTGTTCGTGAGGGTCACTCCGAGGTACTTATAGCTTTCTACTTATAAAATGGGATGATTGTGAAGTATATAACTGTGAAATCTGGGCGCTTTTTTTCTTGTGATTCTTAATAATACGGTTTTGTTTGGGTTAATATCCATGCCCCAGCGCTCACACCAGTCTGCAATTGCTAGTACAGTTTTTTGAAGTGACAAGTGGTCAGAATCACTTACTACCTCTTTAAAAATTATACAATCATCGGCAAACAGCCTCACCTCTACATCCTTTTCAACAATATCCACTAGGTCATTCACATAGATTAAAAATAACAGGGGTCCCAAGACACTGCCTTGAGGAACCCCTGAAGTCACATGCAGCATGTCTGAACAAGAGTCCTGGATTGGTACAAATTGCTGCCTATCTGTAAGATAGGCATGCACCCACTGAATTATAAAAGAGGGAAGTCCAATCGATTCAAGTTTAAACAATTATTTTCCGTGAGGCACCTTGTCAAATGCTTTACTAAAGTCAAAAAATAAAACGTCTGTTTGTCCGGAAGCATCCAGCACTCTTGAAAATTCATGCACTAGAGATAAAAGTTGGGTAACAGTAGACATACCTCTCCTAAAACCATGTTGGTAAGCTGTCAAAATATTACGGTCCTCTAAAAATTTTACAATATAACAAAAAATAGCATGCTCTAACAACTTACAGCAATTGTTCGTCAAAGAAACAGGGCGATAATTGGTAACTAGTTGGCAGTCACCTTTCTTAAGAATAGGCACAACTCGAGCCTTATGCCAATCAGACGGTATAACACCTGTTGTCAAAGACAAGTTAAACATATCAGTTAAGTATTGAGCTATTTGTTCCGCGTAGCGTTTAAGAAATGAATTCGGAACACCATCGGGTCCGGAAGATTTTTTTGTGTTAAGTTTAAGTAACATTGCTAAAACACCTTCCGACTAATTATCAGTTCGTTACTACAAACAGAAGAATAATCATTACTACAAACACACTGAGGTTTAAAATGATCTAGCTTCGTGAAGACACTCTGGAAGTAATTGTTAAAATGCGTTGCAATCTCATTAGCGTCTGTTATAGTCACCTCATCAATTTTTATCTTCGTGATTTCGTGCCTGGAAGGATTCAAATGGCGCCAGAACTTTGATGGGTCCGACCTTATGAACTCTTCAAGCCTGTTTTTGAAAAAGCTATTTCTGGCTAAAGTAGTATGCGAATCATACTACTTTAGCTACCACTTCAGCCCTTCACCATGGTTATGCGCCTCCAAATCACGTGATACATGACGCCACACCACGTGACACGATGACGTCACGACAGTAGAGAAACGGGGGCCCACCTCGCGCTGTCGCTGTGGTTGTGCGCCTCCAAATCACGTGATACATGACGTCACACCACGTGACACGATGACGTCACGGCAGTGGAGAAACGGGGGCCCACCTCGCGCCGTCGCTGTGGTTGTGCGCCTCCAAATCACGTGATACATGACGTCACACCACGTGACACGATGGCGTCACGACAGTGGAGAAACGGGGGCCCACCTCGCGCCGTCGCTGTGGTTGTGCGCCTCCAAATCATGTGATACATGACGTCACACCACGTGACCTAATGACGTCACGACAGTGGAGAAACGGGGGCCCACCTCGCGCCGTCGCTGTGGTTGTGCGCCTCCAAATTACGCGACACGATGATGCTTCGCATTCTCCAGGCTTAACCAAGTTAAGCCTCAGCCATTTTTTACTGAGTATCTCGAATATGCTACTCAATGGGGGAAATATTTCTGGAAGTTGATATTCGGTGACAGTGCTTGATGAAGAGACGTGTACGAAGGTGTTGTATGTACTCACATTGGGGATGATAGGGTACGCCTTCAAGGTACCAGGTAACAGGACCCACGTCAGCTGGTGGAGGAACATCTTCAAGGTGTCTTTAAACTTGTGCACCTCAGTGTCCTTTTCACTGCGCACACGAAGAAGCACTTTTTAGTGCAAATGATTTAAAAATGCAGACCAGATTCGATCATTTAGAAAAATAGATTATGAAACATGTGTTAGCCCGAGGTGCTTGAATATAGTTTAACAAAACTTCTGTTTGGGCTAGATGGTGCATAGCTTATAAATGAAATGAAATTTAAGCGCACACGAAAAACGCACACAAGAGGAGGATACACACAGGACAGGCGCTATGAGAAGACGAAGGGGACGAGTTACATACAAAAGAGCCCTCATATTTGGATAGATAATTTAACAAAACTTCTGTTTGGGCTAGATGGTGCATAGCTTATAAATGAAATGAAATTTAAGCGCACACGAAAAACGCACACAAGAGGAGGATACACACAGGACAGCGCCTGTCCTGTGTGTATCCTCCTTTTATGTGCGTTTTTCGTGTGCGCTTAAATTTCATTTCATTTATAAGCTTGAATATAGGCATAAGAAAAGCGTTACGCCATAAATACGACTTCAGTGCTGAAAGAAAGTATGGTCTTGGGTCGTGATGGAAGGAGTTCTAAGTCCATGGCTGCACTGAACTCGCTCTTATCGTGACGAGATATAAGGAATACGGGCGGTTATTGCGGAATATGGTAATGCAGAGATGTCGTAAACAGCGCGAAAGCCGAGATCCGTTGCGAACAGCGCAGAAACACGTGGATGCCACAACGGACGACAGAAGCACTGTTTTGAACATCCAGGGGACAGAGGCGGCATTTGAATTTGCAGTAAGGCGTTCTAGTTCTACGAACAGAAACTCCGACAAAGGTCGCTAACTCCACAGAGTTACTTGATAAATAGTCAAGCATGAAAAAGAACCCAATGAGGTAGAAGTGAAAGACGAGGACGAGGTGTCTTTCCTGGTCTTTTCTCGCTGTTCAGAATGCATATCATTGGCCAGCTTACTCACATCTGCGTTCTGCCAAATTTCAACTTGTCGTGTTTCAATCATCGACGTACCTAAGCGCTTTGTACATCATGACGCATTGACATCTACGTGCGCCATTCGCGTCAGATAACGTGTCAGTCTTCGTCTTGCGGCTGAGGAGGTTTGGGCTGTATCTAGCGAACGCAACAAAAACTCTTTCCAACAGCCACAAGATGGCGTGAACTCTATTTGCGCATTTTCTTGAAGAGCTTTTGAGCCATGAACGCATCTGAGTTACAAATAAGCGATTTCGAAATTTATAGAGCCCGAATTTACATGCAGTATTTTTAAAAAAAGCCTAGAGAAAAAATGGGTGCCGCAAACATGCAAGTTGCATAGCAGCGTTTCCTCCATCCTTTGAAATACTGGAAAGAGTTAACTTTTATGTTTGACATGGCTAGTGCGTATGACAAAACGTAGATTCGTCTATGCTTTATGCTATTGTATATGCCAAAGAGTGAAGATATGACTCAAAAAAACGTCTTCTATAATCTCAAGCCCTGAACTACTTTAGCAGATTTCTGAATGTAACCCAAAAAAGACTCAGAGCTGTGTCGCCAGTATGCGCAGATTAAATTCTTTTCAGCGGTACATTTTTCACTGCAGGAAAAAATAAGCGAACAAATTCCTCCAGAAAAAAGTTGCACTGCGGGGGACGTGGCGAATAACTCCCAGCAAGAGTACCTGTTGAGCACCTGTGCTAAGAGCTCTGAACTGTACTGCGGCACATAAAAAGCAGGTCTCACTGGCGCCATCGTAAGGACATTCGATCTTAGCGACCGCACTGGCGCCATCGTAAGAGCAGTCGATCTCAGCAACCAAAGCCGCTCGATGAGCTAATAAGTAGGGGTGTGCGAATATCAAATTTTTCGAATACGAATCGAATACGAATACTTAGTTCCGAATATCGAATCGAATATCGAATAATCAAGGAAAGACGTATTTAACCACTGCAAAACATTTATTTGAGCATCCAAGAACATCACAGTTCAACTATCAGTAAGTAAATGAACACAAAAGGTGTGTGTGGCTGCATAGAAAGTATTGAAGTCTAGAACATTATTCTTAGAAGAGTGGAATTTTCACAGAAAATGGCAAGTACACAGCACTGATTGAATATAGCATGCCATAAGCGCAAAGGCGCGTTGGTGGGAAGAACATTAAAGGTTTTTGTGAAGGAAAACCAGCTGCCCCATATGGTCAGGCAGGAGTCGTTCCCTTCTAGCTGTAACGACTTCTCCAGCCACAGATAATTTCCTCTCACTTAGTACTGAAGTGGCAGGTATTGCGAGGTACATCGTGCACAGCTTTGACTGTACCAGCTTCGCAGGTATAGCCACAAAGAAGCTCACAAGCACAGTCAGCTACGGCATGGCCCAACATTACGCATGGCTCTGGACGCCGCCATGTTGTTATGTCTATGTCGATGGGACTTGCGCACCGAAATGCACGCCGGTGCTCGCAATAAAATATTCGGCTAAAAACGAATATTCGCATGGGATCGAATAATCGAGACAGCACGAATACTTAAATTCGAATCTAATACGAATAGCAAAAATCTAATATTCGAATTATATTCGAATATTCGTACACCCCTACTAATAAGTGCTGTCACAGGTGGACGGCAATTAGAGCACAGACTCTGACGGCAACTCCCTTGGTTCGTTTTCACACAGGAGCGCTCACGGGGCAGGTTTTCCGTCGACAGCCGCGTTGGAGAGTGCGGTGAGGCTTTTGGGCACACGCAACGTCAGCTGCACCGGTGCGGTCCAGCCATCCTCTTCGAAGCAGGGGAAGACCGCGTGGGCCTCTCCGGCCACGAGGTCCATGCGGCTCAGACTGCGCGTGGTGCCCAGAAAGCGAGTTCAAGGCATTGTTATGAATAGTGCATGGTCTGTTCCATGTGGAAAATTTTAGTTTGGATCTATGGGCACATCCCTTTTGGAAAATTTCCCACTTCTAATCGAGTGAGACGGAGAGGAACGGTTGCTCTGCTTAGACTTACACTGCGTGCAATGATGAATACGATGCAATCATGAACGTCCAGCCTATAAATTTTTTATTTCGGCCTCGGTATCTCAGGTCAGCACATTCATGTAACGAAATGTCGTACGAGTTAGCCCCTGTTCCAGCACTGCTGACATTAACAGTACTTCCATCATAAGAGCCGGAGATGGCTGCGCGCTCGAGTGAAAGCTGAAAAATGGATACTGGTAAACAAGCGATATTTCTAAAGAAGAGAAGAGTTCATGTATAGCGTTTTTGAAATTTCACAACGCCATTTTGATTAAGCTTCTTCGGCAATAACAACGATATTCCGAAGTCTAACTGGTCTACAGCGTTTCTAAGTTTAGGACCCACTGCGCCTAATCCTGCACTTACGCGAGCATCGCGTCCTTACTGCTTTATATCACAGACCCTCTACCATTTCCCATGTCCCCTCTGCCCAGGTCCCAGCACGTAGACAATGCTAGAATACTTTCTGCGGACTTGTCCATCGCTTCTGTCAAAACGCATTCATCACCTGTGCAACTAGGGCTGCCACCCAAGCCGCCGTGCCGACTTAAGCATCTGGACTCAAAAGCCTCAATAACAAGCCCCGCTAGAATTCATCATATTTAGTTTCTACCGGAATGCAAATATGCGCAATAAAAAAAAATCTATTATCGGGTGCCTCCATAACGTCAGCAGCCGACAACGTAATATCTCTTGGTCAAGGGCAACGCCAGCCCTTACTACATTGACTTTCTACTTGGAGGAAATGCGGATTCACAGGGCTCTATAAAGGAAGCCTACAGCGGCTGCACTCACGCGGCGTCGAGCGTAATGGGTCCGCCTTGACCCGGGGGCTCGTAGTCGTGTTCCGTTACCAAGGTGTACTGCTTGCCAGCAACTAGCGCTTCCTCGAGCAGGACGATGAGAAATTCTGCGCTGCTGCTGACGCTGGTTATTTTAAAGCCCTGTGGAGCCTGGCCGGATGGCACTGTTGCATCCAGGAGAGCCATGGTGATATCCTTGACGGTGCCCGGCTTGGCCTTTAGCACGAGCTTCTTTGATTCTTGCTTCAGCGTGAGCGATGTCTCCACTCTTCCCCTCACCTTGAGTGCTGGGCCGAGGCTAGGTCCTGGGGCGTAGGAAAAATAGCGTCGATCCGATAACAAGCTTGCAAGCCTTTAACTAGTAACCAAAAATCTAGCGGTACTGTTACTTATGTTGTAACCACCTATAATTGCGTTCCAATTTCTGAGTTTTGTAAACTTAATATCAGCCTGACTATGCCAACTGCAGGACAAAGGCATCTTCCATACTCCGGCCACCTTGTCCCCGCAAAACTACTATCAACACCGCGCAACAGCCAGGAGGAATAGCAGTAGTACGCTGTCTTCCACATGGCAATGCTTCAATCTTCTTAGATTTTCAGAAGGATCTTCTTTTTCCATGAAAACTGACATTTTCCTGCAACGACTTCACTATAAATCTTAAAAATTACAACTACGAAGACTATGCAGTCACGCACAAAAGTTTGCGGGATGCGCATTCCTGGAAAAAAAATATTTCTGCTTTGGTTCGCTAGCTAAAGATCTTGCATTTGCTTTAGTGGATGGAAAACTCTTGTCTTCTCATGCATACCTGCTTTTAATTGACCTGCTTTGTCTGACTAAGAAGAAATAAGTTGTTTCCCCATTGTTTACCGCGAATTTTCACTCCGCAAACTTTTGTCTACGATTAAAAACACGCAGTGCAAGCATGCTACACCGACGGACGCATTCTCGGTAAGGACACAAAAGCCAAAAGATAAGCAGCTTCAGCCTAAGCGAAACTTGTTTCCTTGCAGCCGGAGGAAAACAATTTCTTTGTGCGAGCTTTCTCATGTCGATTGCGGCTTTGACTGTTTTTTGGTGCTGACTTAGTCTGAAATGTCCAATTTCATGTATGTTTTTAAGAAACTCCGAATTGATTCTGTTTTACTCAATGTCAGGAGTTCAGTTCCTTTTGTAGTAAAAACAGTATATTCACGCTCCGGCTTACACTTGCATAATGAATAAACAGCGCTAAAGACGAGGACGAAGAGCAAACAGGATGAGCTTTGTTTATTTATTATGTCACCGTACCAACTAGCCCAGATGTCTTCTTTTACAGTTGCCTTAGGTATGGCATCACCTGGTTTGATCACTCCGCGACCCACTGGCAAGAGAACATTGGCAGACTATTCTTACATACTGTTACGTGGCGGCCAGCCGAAGAATGAGGCGTGATGATCGATGGATAAGAGATGATTTAATGGCCGCTGGCCTAGCGCGAGCGCTCCGTCCCGCGCCACTGCCAGCTTCGTCTTCTTCGTAACATTACTCGGGGCCACCGAGCGATCGTCCCGATCGTAAACTGAAGAAGACACGGACGAAGAGATGTGCGATTCGGGGATGGCTTCCAGGGGAGAAAAGAAGTGGCAAGGTGGTGAAGTGCTGGCCGCCACGGTGAATGAGATGATAGGCGAATGACTCCCGGTCCAGAAGCATCCGGGCCGTAGGGTGCCAGAAGCTGACGGCCGAGGTCCTTGGTCGCACCGAACGGCAGGGGCAGAGGGGCGGTGTCCTCACGTGTGGGCAGGGTCTTGGGTCGGTCGGGTCATTGTGGTCGCGGCAGCGTCGGCAGTTCGTCGTGTCTTGTGGTCCGGGCTGGGGACGGGGCTGGGGTGAGCGGCGAGGTCGGTTCAAGTCGAGCGGGTTGGGGCACGTCCGGGCGGGGCACCGGCGGCATTACTGACGTCACACAAAGCAGTCTTCTCAGCCGCGCGTGGGAGTTTCAGTTTTGGCTGAAAGCTTTTGATTGTGAAGTCGAAAAATCACCGCAGTTTCCCTTAGACAAGCCTCCACTGGGTTTCTACGAGTGCTGCAACACTTGTAAAACGAAAATTAACTTCGAGAAAAGCGTTTATGAGTGTTTTTTCCTCTCTGTTCAATCTAAAGACAACAACTTGTTGGATATCCTAACATGTAATGTCAGGGACGGGCTCACCTGTGATGTTCAATGTGACCGCGTAGCGCGTAGGCTGAACCTCAGGTGGCAGGGGTCCAGTGTGTGTCTCCGAGCCGACTGCCTGCTTGATAGGCGTGACAAAGGAGCCTGGCACACGCGTCTGCGCGTCGGTCGTTTTGTCGGGCGAAGCCGTCGCAGCGCCGGGCGAAGCCGTAGCACCGTCGGGCGCCGCCGTAGCACCGTCGGGCGCCGCCGTAGCACCGTCGGGCGCCGCGGTAGAGCCCGTTATCTCCGCATTGTCTGCCGCAGCTGTCGACGTGGAATCGCTGTCTGTGGCACGCACTACACGCGGCCCTCGCGTGACGTATCGGATGCCCAGAGCGGCAGCGATCAAGACCGGAATGAGCAGCGCCAGAAGGCAGAGTGTTACGGGGCTGACGCCTCCCCCGTGCCTGGGCTTCCTTTGCTCAGGGATGTGAACCTGCAAGGCATGTCCGAATAAACACGCGCAATGCAAAGTTCAATGTGTGATTGAGCGGCGACGTGAACCAGTTGGTATAATATTTAATAACTGTAGTTACAGAGCGACATGCTTCAAACGTTGAAATACATACACACAAACCAGTCAAACAGCAATGTTTGTTTCTGGTCCAGTCGATTTACGTTTCTTAAAACAAGCGATTCAGCGTTTCTCAAGAGCGCAAGCTTGAGTTAGTGTGGCGTTCAAAAACTTCATTCGGAATGACCGCCCCTGTTTAATATAAAGCCTTTGCGCTTATGACACGTAAACAAGAACGAAAGCAAAATATTTAAGCATATGTTGTTCAGCAAAGCTCCCCGTGCAAGCAAGCAAAAAAAAGTAACACCGAAAGGCATTGGCCTCCCGTATTCAGATCTGCTTTCTTACGGATAACTAATGGCGCTAGTCTGTCGACTGTACTTCGTTCCCGCAGGCTTTCGTCCTCCTTAGCATCTTTATATGACATCGGTCATGTGATTAACTGTTTTGATTTCAATAACCTTGAGTCAAGAAGCGCGCTATGTCGGCAGTTACTTGGCGGCCTTTAAAGGGCGACGAACACTGGCAGACCTAAAGATGGTAGAGACAACTTTCTGCATTTCCCGACAGCCCGGCGAAACTTCACTTTCATCCGCGATTTGTCCAAACATTATGCATTCCAAGACTCCGCAAATGCTATTTGAAACGACATGGCAATGGCCGGAACAGCTGCCTTTCAACAAGATAATTTCGATAAGAAGTTCATTCCGACAGCCGAGGGTGGGGGGGGTATGATCGCCGCAGGCCGAAGGCAGTAGCACATTAATCAAGCCATCGACGCGGGAGTACGATCCCTATGACGCAGTATAAAAAGCAAGCCCGAAATTTCTGGAAGCTGAAGCCCGTGTCAAGCTACGCCTCCCTCCTAGCGACTTCTTGAGAGGGCTCGAAACACCTCAAAGTGATTGTTCACGTGCGAGACTTTGCGAAGGTCGCGGGGAGAGGAGGGCCAGACCAGTGAATTTAGTAGCGCTAACTAGAGCTTGAGCCTTCGAGCGTGCTCCAGAACAATCTTTTCCTACATTTTTTTTTTGCCCCTGCTCGCCGCCGTGCGACCTGCCTTCATGCTACCGCATTCCTCCTCGCGCTCACTTCACTATCGCTCTCTTTTGCTGCGAAAGCAATACTATGCTCATGAACGGCCTTTCGCGTAGCGGCGGCCAGAGGCCACGTTAGACCTTTAGAATGACCTCTGACGTCATACCAGGGTGAGAGATGGGCTACCAAGTCGAGTCGTCGCGCAGCGGCGGCCGGTAGCCACGCGTGACATTTAGAATGACCTATGACGTCATGCCATGCCTAGTGACGTCATAGCGTGACGTCATACCAGGGTGACAGATGGGCTACCAAGTCGAGTCGTCGCGCAGCGGCGGCCGGTAGCGACGCGTGACTGTAGACTGTAGACTGTAGACGCGGCGCACTACGTTCCTTCTTTAGACGCGGCGCGCCGCGTTTCTTCCGTTAGAGGCGCTGCGCTCGCTTTCGCAACCCACCAGGGTTAACCGAAGCTAAGCCCCCGCCAAATTTTTTCCACCGCTATTCTCTACGTTCGCTCTATTATCCTCCGATGCGCTCGCTCGTTTGCGCCGAGGAACACCACTCAATGCAAACGTGGGCACCTATGAGCTGCGCTCTAAAACTCTATTTCAAGGTCCAAGCAGCGCACAGAAGACCCAGCTCATATATCAGCTCAGGTCACAAAACCACCGCACGAGCACCCGAGTCTCGAGTCAGCAGTGCGAAAGTCGTGCCTCCACATGGCTGACAGCTTGGCGCGCCAGCTTGCGAAACTGAAATAAGCTGGCTGCTTCCCGTTCGTTCTGGCGCCAATCGCCGAAAATTTGCCGAAAAGGGAGGAAGGCCAGAGAAACTTCGGTTAAAGTGAGTAATAAAGTGTTACCGGCGGCTGTACATAAAGCGCAACGAATACCACACAATCGGATAGTATCACAAAGAGATAATCAGGCGAATGCGTCTCCAGTTCCTGCGAAATGCGGCAAAGCTACACCAAGAATTTTGAGAATATTTGGTCGGGCCGGTGGTAACGTCGCGTCAAACCCAGAGGAGGCGTTACTCATTCACGCGCACTCATGCACTAGCACACAAAATAGATTGATGTATCAACGTCACGATGGTGCGCTTGCAGCACAGAAACTTTTACCAACAGGATAAGCGTAGATATCTCCAATTCGATTTTTGTGAGCGAATAAGATTATGAAAAAATTCAGTAACCACGCGCGTTCTCCGCGAATAAAATGAGTTCCTATAGCATACGCCAGTTTAAATTACCTGTCCGTGTTCTCGTTAGCAGCGGCTTATCTCTTCCAAAATTAGTTGTCGACAACTTGTGACAGCTGCAGACCGCAAAATTAGCCATTGCGGCGTCGCGAAATTCAATCACTTTATCGTATACCACCACTAGAGCGCCTTTGTAGAGCGCACAGGCCGGCAAACGAGCTTCGATACTTAAAGTTCGCTTTAAAAAGCGACATGCTTGTTGCGCCACCATTTAATTGCGACCGAGAAGGCTCCTTTATAAGGGCCGTCGATTAAAACATGCGATAAAGCTTGACTGAGAGCAGAGACAAATGCGGCCGCCATTGGACGCCCGCAATTGCACCAAAGTAGGACTGAGAGTGTGGTTCAGCTCACGTAAGTCGCCTGCTGGCGAGGCTGCTGAAAAGGCTGCTGCTGCTTTTGTTGAAACTGCATCTTCCTTGTACCTTGCTTGCCGGGAGCAAGGAACGCCCAATTCACCGGAACGGCCGCTCGTGCCTGCTGCTGGCTGGCGCACGAAGCGTGCTGTCCGCAACAACTTCCTCTTCAGCGCATGCTTTCCTCTCGGCTTAGCGCACGTGAATGCGCTACACCATATTTTTCATTGCAGAATCGTGTGAAGCGGCCATATATAAAACGAAAGGGAACGACAAGCAATTAAAATGCATGCAAAAAAATAACAACCGAGCATATATTCAAGCACAACGCATATACGTACAAAGGTTGCAAAAAGCCACATGCGTTGAAAAGGCAGCACCGCGAAGGTATTGAGACTCATGAAACAGCGTTGTTTTAGGAGCATTTATCAGCGTTTTTTACACGCAGAACAAAGACGCCTGAAGAAAAAATATTGGATGCCCGTGTTGTTTTCGACCTGCGCCAAGGAAAAGATAAATCATCAGCATTTGGAGTAGTAGTCAGATTACGTCTTCTGCAGGGCCCCTCCCGAAGGTCTTCACGAACACGTCCTCTGCCACCCTGCATTTTGCACGGGGTGAACAAAAATTTTTAGACGAGATAAGGGCTGGGGGGAGGACTGCACAATCCTCCTCCCAGCCTATATTTAGCATGTTGAGAGAAAGCAAACTACAAAGCACCCATATGCGCGTCGGTATGTTCAGTATATCGTGTACACAACAAATAATAAGTATTCTGATATATCTTCGCTGCAATCAGTTGCTGCAAGTGTGCAAAAGGCCTCATTACCCGCTGTGCGAGTTCGATGAACGCGGGCTGTCTTCAGGCGATGGCAGTCCTCAGGCCGACTAACGGTCACTTAATTTTTTCTTGATTGAAAAAGACCATGGGCCGAACCAATGAACAGAACAACGCGGTAAGTTATCACACACCGTCTCGCGCTGTTTTTTTCTTTATTTATGTGGACACTAAAACGGAGATTGGTGTCTGATTTTGGCGCCAGGTACTCCTCTTCACATGTTAGAAGAAACCACTTGTACTGGCGGTACACGTATAAAGCGGTACTTATGCACCATACATCCACCTACGTTAATAACACGACAAAATACTATACTTTCGGGCGTTTCTTAGGGCAGAGAAGTGGAGGTTCATATTCTGACTGTAAAAAAAGAGCGCCGTTCAGAGTAAGAGTATGTAAACCGCCTCTTGATGTGCGAACCTCATACGCGTATATGACCGTCTTATGAAGTCAGCATAAAACAAAGCAGTGAAGTTACATAATGGTGTTCTGGTACAACATCGCGGCGTTTCCTTGCACATTAATTGCACATTAATTCTGCCGAGAAGCGTGGAATGGGCACTGTGTGCATTTGACTGCATTGTAAAAAATTCGAGACGGCGCTGTACCGACTCCTGCCGTCTGGGCGTCCTGGGCATCCAGGTCGTGCACACTTCAACTGACCTGTCGCTTTTGCCGCGCTCACGCCGCGGACGCCAATCTGGCCAATCGTCTTGAAGGCAGCTCGCCAACCTAACTCACACCTCTTGTAAGGGATCGGTAGTGTACGCGGGGTCATTGGAACGCGGCTGGGGGCGCTCGAAGCGGAGCGTCACCTCTTTCTCTGTTTCTTCTTTCACTTCACCTTCCTCCCTTCCCTCACAGCGCGGTTGAGGTGTTCATCGAGATGCGAGACAGTTACTGCGCCATTTCCTATCCTCGAAAACCTATTTGAATTTGTAATCAACCGCTTATTTTTTATGTATGAGCGCTGCTTATTGCGAATCATACATTTTGCACATTTCTCAGTAACCAGCTGGATTGCATAAGCCTGCATGGTTGTCGATACCTGTTCAAGAAATCAGTCTTGCTTGTAGCGTGCCGGAGTAACTTAAGGCTTCGCTTTGAAAGAAGAAAATCAGCGGAAACGACGCAGCTACTGCAATAACACAGATCATTGATATCTCGAATTCCGCCATTACTTCCCCGATCTGGAACAGCCTCAACGTCACTGTGCTTCTGTAGCTTCATCCTTTGTGCCTTTACTGTGTATGCGCCGTTTCCGCTATGTTTATTCTTCCAAATAGGCACCGCCTCGCCCAGATCAAGATTCTACTGAAGTCTTCCCGGCCGGAGTACCGTGCAAAGCCAGTCTCTGAAAGGCGGAGTACAGCAACGCATTTATTCAAAACAGAGAGAGAAGGTTTATTGACGGGAAAGGCGGAGAGGTTAGCCTGAAAAATGAACATCTGACCTGCTACTCTGCAATGGTGAAGGGGAAGAGGAGAAAAAAGAGGGTCACGATGGGGAATGATGATGATGGGAGGAGGCAGATGCAAAAAGACAAGGCATGCGTTTGTGGTGCACAGATTATAAAGCTTCGCTTTATTCGCGTCTTCCTCGACTGTACCAGTATGCACAACCAGAAATAAATCCGTCAGTTGGAAATCATGTCACATAACTCTTGGAGGACATCAAGTTTTTTTCGCAACTCTTTAAGGTAGCCTTCTCGAGTGATGAGGTAATCAAAAACAACTCCCCGTCTACGATGCAGTTCAGGGCGTGCCCCTGATCCAGGCCTGCAGGAGAGGGGCGTTGGTGACGAGGGCAGCTTCAAGATCTTGGAACACCGGGTCAGTGCCCGTTATCTGGAACGTCGTCTGGCCGTACGCCTTCACCTGGAAGACAGATTACCGTTCTGTCAACCGACTCGCTTTGGTAGCGTAGTTTCCATCTTATGAATTCGCATATATATGCCCCGACGGGCATACTTCAGATTAGAAGTATTGAAAATGACGATAATTCCTGTCGTAATAATGTGGGTGTGCGCGTGTGTGTGCGCGTGTGCGTGCGCGTGCGTGTATGCGTGTGTCGACAGTTCGACAGGATGAAATCCTCTTCATCGAGGCTGCCTTACAGGCATCAGTTGGTTAACATAAAGGAACATGCTAAGCAAGTATTTTTTCGCCTTGAATAGGGGCCTATATTTAATCGTACAAGAGCCCTCACCTCGCTGGTGGTAAGTGCAGGAATAGGGGACATGCAAAATGGTAAACGCACAGAGATCGGAAGCTTATGGGTTTATAGAGTAAACAAAAGGGGGGGGGGAGATTGTTGGGCTTTCCAGCACAGACGACGACGCCTGCCGGTCGTCAAAGAGTTCTCCCGGCAGGAGAACTCTAATCTTATTTGGCTTAGAGGACAGCACTACATGAAATGTTGCTGCGGCGCAGTTATCATCATACCTCCGAAGACTGTGCTACGTCAACCTCCACACGACTTCCGCCATCGCATATCTTCTGATAGATAGATAGATCTTTGCTGTAAAATGGAGGTGTGACTACAAGAAAAAAAATTGTCATAATTTTTTTTTTCATTTTCAAATGCGAAATAACAGAGTCACGAAATTTTCAAAAATGAAATTTCTTACTCCGCACGCCGCTGACAATAACTACGATTTAATTTCGACATATCGAGTTCTCCAACATTTTTGACATCAGCAACTTGAGTGAGCCGTGCTATGCGGCCTACTTACGGCGTCAAGCTCGGCCTGCGTCCGAACTGCGCGCAGAATGACTGCGTTCTTTACAGCGATCCTGTACTTGGCCTCCCTGAAAAGAGATCGACACGATTAGTAAAAAGAATGCGGGGAGATGTCCCTCGTTAAGACTGTCATCCAAAAGCCATGCGGCATGGCGCGCCTCCGCTTCGTGTTGTGCTGTTGTACCTAAGGAAAAGACCCTAAAAAGCATCTCACAAATGCATTTTGGAACTTTCACGGACAAAACCGGTGAAAATACGCTAAGCGGTAAAGGGACAGCACATACATCGCAATGTCGCAAACGTCACACGCTACTTCTTGTATTATAGCGGCGAGCTGCCAAGCCACAGGACAGAGGCTTGACTCGCTGTACCTAAGGAGCGCATAGTGGCCGCAGTTCTTGGTCTGGAATTTCAGGGAAGCGGTGATAGTATAGTGGAACGCACTGTATAGTGTTGCAGCTGCTGCCAACGTTTAGAGCAGCCTCAAAAACCTATGTGCAGCAGGCATACGCTAACGACGAGGCCAGACCAGGGCGGCAGCAAACACAGCATAAAATGTTTTGAGTAACACGTGCTGATACGGATGTTGATGCGTCACGATTCGCCACAGTAAAATATTGACCTTTACCCGTGGCCACCGTAGTATGGTGGAGGGAACCAGTTGACTGGGGATTTTTGCAGAGAAGCACTGGGGTTGGAAGAGGTGGACAGTAAGGTGTTTTTTCATAAGTGTTGTTCTTTATAAAGAGAGGCATCGGAAAAGAACCATCTGTGTAGTCCTGTATTAGACATCACTGTAGGCCTAGCTAACGAGATCGGAGGATGACTCGTAATGCGCAAAAGCCCTTAAGTAAGAAGAATCGTTTGGAGTGCCATTAAAAGACTATGACCGGAGCGGTCGGCGGTGCAGGTGAATCTCCGTGAGCTGTTTATGATGGGCAAGCGTGCGACTAGAGTTTCGAATGGTCCATGAAGATCCGTTGGGACCCGGCGTCACAACTTATTGTATTGTCTGCGCGTGGACGTTAGAAGGATTGAACTAAAACGTCGGCATTGCGATTCGCAGGCGCGCAAAGGTAAAAATGCGCATCATATAGTGCAACAGCGAGTGATGATTCACATTAAATACAAGAATGGCATCGAAAGCTCTCTTGCTGCCAATCTACTAAAAGATTTGGTGTCATTCAGTGAAAAAGCACGGAGGCGTTAACAGCGGCCGTGGCTAGCCCTTTCAGCGCGCATCTACCGGTACTGGAAACGATGTCTGGACAAGTAGATGGCCATGTGGCTTCCTCGAAGTGTCAGTGGTACTGCCAACCCTAAGTTGATGTCAAGACGGCAGATGTCGACGAAGCCCGAGTTGAGGAAATGTAATGCACGTTGAAACAAGATTTTATCCAGGACCCTTAGTGTATGAGCCTGGCAAAAGGGAAATCATTTCCTAGAGCTAACTGGTACCTTTGTGGCCGCTTTTTCAGTATGCACTAGCACGGCAGCCTAAAAAAGTTACATATGCGTGCATGAAGAGACAGGGTAGACCAAATAATTTACTCAGCAACGTCCTCCATTCAGCTATGAAGAATTTTAGTGATGCTCAGCATGGATGCTATCTGAGCGCTACATTCGCTGGGAGGATCACGAAATTTCAGGCATCATGACAGTTTAGATAAGCAGTCTAGACATAGTGTTACCACCTTCCTGTTACAAGGTAATGGCAGGGTGGCGTACAAGAACGGTGGAAAGAAGACAACACAAGCGCTGGCTTTTCTTTTTACCTTCCTTGTTTGCTGCGCTGCTCCGCCCGGGAAGAAAAATAAACCAACCATGCCCAGACTTGTACCCTGACCCATTACTTATTATGCAACATGCCAGCAGGTGACGCGGACGCTGTCAAGTTTGACACATAAATAACATCCTATGTCATTAAAAGGTGCGACCTACACATGAAAGGAAGACGACAGATGATACCACACCGAAACAGACAAAAAGAGCGCCTCTGCTAATGTAACAAGGACAAATTCAAGACACACTCTCTGAACAAAAAACATCGATTTGTAGCGTTTACCTGTTGGAGTTCTCGGGCTATGCATGTCGACAGCACAATGATGACACCATCTGTTCCGTTTGTGCAATGAGCGAGTTGGAAAGAGCGAGCTCAGCGCCAAGTTTGGGGTTTTATAAGTAATCGTTAAAGAAATGAGAGCGCAAAACGGCAACACGGACGAGTAAGGGAACAGGACGAGCGCTGCTAAGTAACTTTGACGATTAATTTTCAACTCTAGCCAGACATGGGCCTGAGTCAAGAGGCGAGCAAGCTTCCTTTGTATTGGCTGGTTGCGAAACTTGTACGTGTAATGACTAAAATGACATTGAAAGGGGGCGAAGATGACTCGCCTAGACACCCCTCTCCGCTATGCCCCATGCAGCGCGCCTCCACTCAGCACTGGATGCGTGTTATGTCAATCTAGAAACGCGTTCCACGGTCTCCGCTGTGCTGTGTCTGCAGGTAAAAGGTAGCGGCATCTTACTCCGTGATCTTTGCTAGAGCCTTGAGCACTGCCTGGCGAAAAACATCTGACGCACGGACTTGGAACCCGGCAAGATCAGCCTGCAGTGCCGTTTCAGCAGCCCTGCACAAAACGGGAGTCGGGTAAGGGTGGGTCGATTTTAAGAGCATTTGAGAGATCAAGGTGTTAATTCACTCAATGTGGTAAATAGACATTGTTGTAGCAAATGCCGGCTGATTTCTTGAGGAGAAATCTGAGGAAAGCGAAAGTTTAGTGATGGACGTCTTCTGGTGGACCACACCGCAACAAGATGGTTTTCCAACGCGTTCGTCGCTCTATATGGTCCAGCACGAACGCATAACTTTCCATTTTAGAAGTTTTTACTCATTTGGTACATCTTTACGCGATCACCGGAAGAAGTTGGGGATAATTAGTGCCTTCTTACGTAATTATTTCTAGATAGACCATAAATTCATCGAGAAAAAAAGAGCGCTTTGGTGAAAGAGGATTAGCACCACACACAGGGTCACTGATTTCTCTTGTGTATACGGCGCATCGGGTTGCGCAAGGCGCGGATAATTCGGGCATTGCCAGTGATGGTTTCGCGACCCTGGATGTGGCTGCAGGTACAACGATTGGTTGGCTATTGAAGATCCCATGCGCAAGAGTGTTGTGTCGTACCCCTCTTGAGTGCACAACTCAGTTCTTTGCAACCGTAGGTCCTCGCTCCTTGCAGCTATTACGTAGATGTAACACTGGAGGCCCATTTAACTGCGGCGTCAGTGAGTGGCCTAACAACTATGTCATATCATTCAGTCGTGCCCAGTTATAACGAACTTGGCGGTCGCGTGGATTTCGTTTACTGCGTCAGAACGTAGTAAGTGGACCTCTCATACTAGAGCCAAAAGTACGATGTCACAGAAAAAGAGGCGCTAGTCACTTTAAATGTCCATTACAAGAGTCTCTTTCTTCAAAACTGACCTTTTCGCGCTGCTTTCCAAGTTTTTCAGCACGGTCTTATGTGCTGCCAGCCGGTACTCTTGCTACCGACGAGCTGCTTTAGGGAAGTCACATAAGAAATCGTGGTCGAAGCGTTGACAGCAACTGGTGGTTGACAAAGTTGTACGAATGCAGTGACGAAGCTAGCGCAGCGCACGAGCTTGCATAATGTAAGTACATACGTACTGTCTGCTGTCTGCCTGCATGCAGCAGCAGTGCAGTAGGCCGAGAGCTGATCGGGTAGGTAATGAACGCCGTGCATGTGACCGACTGCACATGCAAGGTACACCGCACGCAACTGCTTTTGAAACTCAAATCATAGGCACTGGTCGCTCACCGGCTGCGAGCTGGAATTTAGCTTTCAACGCTACCCCTATCTCGCGTTGGCGACGCGACGGTTACAGGGGTCGGGTAACGCTGTTTGGCCTCCGCGCCTGGAGCAAGCATCAGATTTTAAATTCTAGGGCTGAGTTTGCAGCGTCGGGTTATTAGCTCTGAGTGGTGTGGCGACGGTTGTTTCACTGAGACGCAGGTCCGTAGCCTTAATACCTATTTAGACAGCAGCTTCTCCCTCGTTGGAAGTAAGCGAGCGTTCATTGTAACTGCGGCCGCTACAAATGGGCTCGACTGCAATCGCTGGTTTCCCCTTCTTGCGCCCCTGCTTACTTTTCTATTTTGTCGCCAGCGATGCCCTTGGGCACGCACGATGAGAAAGCCAAGAGCATGTTCAGCGGGGCGCCCTGCGTCTTGGCATCGAAGGTCGCTGGGTCGGCCACCTGGGAGCCCATATAGCAGGCCACTGCCTCCGGAGCGATGCCGGTGACCGCTGCTACTTTCCTGCGTGTGATATCTGATATCAGTTCAGGCGCATGACCAAGCGGTAGGACAGTCTTGATAAGCGCTGTATCAGCAGAGGCGTCTTTGAGTGAAGCCCACTTTCGTTCCTGCCCTCTCTGCCTGCGTTCGTGTCTTTCCTCGGCGACGACAGAACTGGCGACGAGCACGGGATAATGCTACGATTCCGAAGCTAGGACCGGCGCAGGGGCTGAAGCGGAACGGACGACCGGACCACGAACAGAAGGCTAGTATTTCAGTATGGCAATATCAGGGGCTTCAAAAGGTTTCGGAAGCCCAGCGTTAAACCTAAAAAGCGACAATATTAAGTCGTACTGCGAAAGGTTTCAGAATTTTGTGGCACTTTACGAGATCCCGGAGACAAAAGAAGGTGAGGTTCTTCTTGAACGTAGTAGGCAGTACAGTGTACGAGGAGCGTGAGAAAATTTTAGTTCCTGAAAGTCTAACCGACAAGATCATTACAAAAGGCACTAGAACAGCACTTCAGTCCCGAGTATTCAGTAATCTCCGAGTGCTGCAAGTTCAGCAAGCGCACGCAGCAGGAAGGAGAAAAATTCAGGGGGGCACTTTGTTGGCCTAAAGTGCGGTGAGGCGAAAGCCTTAAGCACGGTGTTGCTGCTTGTGTTACTGATGTGTGGATAAGATGTTAACCTTCGCTTCTAAGAGTGGAACGCGACAGCGTCTTGCAACGCTGCCAGGGAGTCCACAGAGCGCCATCGCCGTTCGGCTGTGCGCCTTACTCGTCGGTAAATTGGTTTTTGAGGAAAGGAAATGTATCTGTCTCTCGTAACTCGGTGGACACCTGAACCTCGCCGTAACGGGAAGGGAGGAAGATGGGAGTGAACGAAGACACCGTATTCACTAGACGCGCCTTTGTTCGTTCCAAACCATCGAGCTGGCATGGCGGAGTGGTTGCGTGCTCGTCTGGCACTCCGGAGACCCTGGTTCGATTCCCCAACTCGACCAATTTACTACTCGGTTTTGTTTATGTATCTAGTCTGTGTAGAAAGGTTAATTAGGCGAATTGGTTAAAACTCAGTCCCACGTACTTGGAGCATCACTATACCTTCCCTTTAATTGGTTGCATGGTTACTAGCCAAAGTACAATTGGCCCCGTTTGAAATTCGCGCATTGTGACGTCACGACCATTTCGACCAATTGAAAAGCGTGACATTTCTGTCGACAACGCCTGCTTACAATGATGAGGCATTAAAGGCTTCCGCCTTCAAACGTCGGACTTCATGACGGAACTTAAGCACCTGGCGCGTAATTGCGAGTTCAAAGCATTCCTGAAATGGTGCCTTGCGAAATCGACTTGTGGCAGGATTGCACGACCAGGAGATTCAAAGGATATTGTTCGCAACGGAAGGCTTACCTTATGAAAAACTGGGCAAGATTGCGCTGAAAAAAGAACTAGCTGCGAGGCGAACTAAAGAGCTACATTCCCATGCAGAAAGCTTGACCGATTTAAATGTGGTTCAAGGGAAGGTGGTATCAATATCGAGGCCATCGGTAAGTAAAAGAGAAAGCGCACAAGAAAACCGCTTGCTATCGCTGCGGGAAAGGGCACGATTCAGACAAGTGCTGGTATCGCAATGCAGAGTGCCGCGCATGTGCGAAGACTAGGCATTTACAATCGATGTGCCTGGAAAAGATAATCCGTCCGTTGCACTACGCGGAAGCGACAGACGATGAATCTGACGATTCGCAGACCTATCACGTCGTGCTATGCACGGTTCAAGGAAAGCGAGGCTACAAAGTTTCCACCCGGATTGAAGGGAAACCTATCTCGGTGCTTTTGGATACATGTGCAGCTGTTGCACTAATCCCGCAAGGTGCGTTCAAGCAATCGTTTTCGCAGATGAAATACAAGCCAACAAACACAGTTTTCAAAACATACGCATGAGAGCCTGTAAAGCTGAGAGGAAAGACGACCGTAAACGTGGCCCGTAACGGCTGCCGAATTGAGCTTCCACGGCATATAGTAGAGGACGAGGGAAAAGCTACGCCTACCCTTCTAGGCCCGAATTGGCCGTAATTGGCTTGACTGGAAAACTGTCAGTACCGTCACGGAAAACGCTGACGTAAATTCTCCACGGGGAAAATTACGCAAGTTTTTGTGCAAAGTAGAACGTGTTGTCGGGCTAATTGGTTCGTGCCAATGGTGTTTACAGCACCGTCCAAACTGGCAAAGCTATGCCCCTCGCATCACCAATCATGGATCTAAGAAAGGTGGTTGTGACAAGAAGCACGCTAGGCCTTTGCGGGATGCGCCGTCGGTTTATGGTTTATGGTTTATGGGGTTTTAACGTCCCAAAGCGACTAAGGCTATGAGAGACGCCGTAGTGGAGGGCTCCGGAAATTACGACCACCTGGGGTTCTTTAACGTGCACTGACATCGCACAGTACACGGGCCTCAAGAATTTCTCCTCCAAAGAAATTCTAGCCGCCGCGGCCGGGATCGAACCCGCGTCTTTTGGGTCAGCAGCCGAGCACTATAACCACTGAGCCACCGCGGCGGCCTCAGTGGCCTCTCTGTGCTGTGTCCTTTGAATAAAATCAGTTGTAAGTGTCCGCTCGTTCCGTACCCTCTTTGTGTGTGTGTGTGTGTGTGCGTGCGTGCGTGCGTGTGCGTGTGTGCGTGTGTGCGTGTGTGCGTGTGTGTGTGTGTGTGTGTGTGTGTGTGTGTGTGTGTGTGTGTGTGTGTGTGTGTGTGTGTGTGTGTGTGTGTGTGTGTGTGTGTGTGTGTGTGTGTGTGTGTGTGTGTGTGTGTGTGTGTGTGTGTGTGTGTGTGTGTGTGTGTGTGTGTGTGTGTGTGTGTGTGTGTGTGTGTACTGAAGGTTCAGAAGCCTTTCGCTACTGAAGGCACAGTCAGCGAAGAACTTCGAAAGCTGAAACTCCAATCATTCGGAATTGCGAGCGCACCGGCCTTATTTCAGGTCATGATGGACAAAGATCTGCGAGGCATTTCTAATGTCGGGTGCTACATAGACAACGTCATCATCACAGGCAGTAGCACAGAAGACTGCTACAGCACTGCCATTAAAGTTCTGAACCGACTGAGCGATTTCTGCTGCGAAGGTGTAGACCGGTACATGTTACTGCGACGTATCGCGGCAAAAGATGACATTTCTCAAAACCGCAGCACAGCAGGAAAAAACGAAATGTCAGATTTAAGCGTAAATTTATAGCTCCCGCCCTCTGCTACGCTTTCCCTCTATTGGAATCCACTGCGTTAAATTAAGGGGCCATCAGTTTACCTCACCTTATTAGTATTCTTTTCACTTTGCCCGTGGAGTACTATGGTCACTGGGAAACTGCAAGCGTACAGAATTCGCGGAATGACAGGAAGAGAACGAAAAGCAACCCCCTGTCCGCCACGACCGATATCTGTGTGCGCCGCCTCTTAGTTTTCATTCGCTTGAAGCGACCAGCCTCAGCCCTAGCTCAAAAGAGGATGACTTCTTCGGGAACTCCTCGACATCATCGTCTAGTGACTGATTTATTGAAAACATCTTTATTTGCTCAATATTCTGAGAACATGTGGGTGGGCCGCCTAGTCAGCTAGTCCACTAGCTGTTGCTGCTGCGCTGGCCCTCCCCACCAGCAGTGCAAGTTTTTTTCGTGCTTCGTTTGTCTACCTAAGGCACAAGGTTTCGAAGGAGTGAATTTATCCGACTGCTGAAAATTTAAAAGCAGTACGGAATGTCCCGGAGCCTAGTAACATCACAGAACTGAGGGCCTACTTTGGTCTTCTATTTTCCTATGGCAAGTTTAAACGGAATTTGGCAACCGTAGTCGCACCTCTTTGTGAGCTTCTCAAAAAAACAAAAGACCGCAATTGGAAATGGACGCAACAGTGCAAGAAGGCTTCTGAAGCAGCTTAGAAAATGATATTGAACAGTGAAGTACTAGCCTTCTACGACGTCACAGACAAATTTGGGCCCTACCGCGGTGGCTCAGTGGTTACGGCAATCGGCTGCTGACCCGAAAGACGCGGGTTCGATCCCGGCTGCGGTGGCTGAATTTCGATGAAGGCGAAATTCTAGAGGCCCGTGTGCTGTGCGATTTCAGTGCACGTTAAGAACCCCAGGTGGTCGAAATTTCCGGAGCCCTTCACTACGGCGTCTCTCATAGCCTGAGTTGCTTTGGGACGTGAGTTGCTTTGGGACGTTAAACCCCGACAAACCAAACCAAACAAATTTGGCTTACTTGTGATTCTTCCGCTTACGGCTTGGGAGCTGTCATTTTCCGTGAAATGCCAGACGGAACGGAACGGCCTATCGCATTCGCGTCTCGCACTTTAACAAGCAGTGTGCCAACCTATGCTCAAGGCGAAAAAGAAGCGCTTGCGCTCATTCGGTTTGCGACGGTTTCATCGTTACTTGAATGGACGCAAGTTTAGCCTATACACCGACCGTCGACCACTTATCGGTCTTCTCGGACGTGATAGGCTCCTCCTACCTTGACACAGAAGTGGCGGCAGCCTGTAAATTACTTTTGTTTGTATAAAACTGATGCGTCCGCGTTTCTTTGTATGTGTCTCGGGAAGAGCAAGAATGCACGCACGCTTTTTTCAGTTATGTAGACAGCCCCTCGCATTTCGAAAGCGGAGGCGGCTCAAAGTCGGCCCCGATACTGCCGAAGTCTTGAGCTGACCATTAGCGGGAAAGAAGTTGCGGCCTACGTGCCTGCCTTTTTGGTTGTGTTTTACTTTTTTGCGTTTCCAAGGTCACCGAATCGAGAGTCGAAGCCTGGGGCTTCTTTTTAGTTATGCGTTAATTTTTTCCTCCTCCAAGATGGCGGCCATGCACAGTCAAAGCGTAGGTGCCTACGTGATCTCGTCGCGCTTTTTGGTGTTTTGTTTTTTTCTACGCCGACGCTGTGGCGCCGCGAGTGCTCGCTCGTTAGCGCCCGAGGGCTTTAAAAGGGGGCCGTATGGGAACGAGCTTCAGTCCGCTCGTCGGTGAAACGCTGCCGCCGCGAACTCCCGGGTCTCCGCGCCGCCGCACCGCATCCTCGAAACCGCAAGCTGCCCTGGACGGACGTCGCCTTCGGGGTGCAGCCGCGCTTCCCGGTTGACTGTATGTTTGTTCACCTTCTGACTTTTGATCGACTGTACCTAATTGGCCTCTCACTTGTGTTCTGACCTGTGTAGAAATATTCAATGTATAACTTAATTCAGTGTGTTTACTCCTATGTGCTTTCCGCAATTGCTTTGTAGAATGTGAATTATGTATCTGTGAAAGCTGCCGCATTCTTCAATCGAACTATAAACGTTATTTTGTTGTTGTTATCTCTTAAACACGCCTCGGTCTCAGTCACTGCGTTTGCTTACCGGCTACGCCGGGCATCAAACGGCCACCCCCTCATTGTCCGGACTCGGTGATGATGTCGACTAGTCACCGAACCCGTGACATACCTTTAGCAGCTGCACGGATGCAGAGATTGGCGCTGTCGTTAACAGCGTATCAGTACGATCTCAAGTTTCGGAACGGCAAAAAAAAAATGGAAGTCGCTGACGTACTATCCCGACTGTCGCTGTCGACAGCTTTGAGCAACGATGAGCCGGAGTGTTTGGCTTTTTTTGACTCAACCGCGTTAACCGCTGAAGTTGCTCGGGGAACGAAACGCGACTCTATTCTAACACGCGTTTTAAGCTACGTTCTTTTCGGATGGCCATAGCATTGCCCTGCAGAATTGCGACAGTTGTTTTTCTACGCAGAGATGAACTGTTTGCAGAACAAGACTGCTTAACTTGGAGCAATAGGGTGATCGTGCCGCGAACCTTGCAAGCACATGTACTCGTTGCTGCATGAAGCGCACCCAGGGACGACTCGTATGAAGATGCCGACAAGGGCATACGTCTGGTGGCCTTCCCTCGACAAAGACTTAGAAGAAACTGTTCGGAATTGTCAAGTTTATCAAAGTACCTGTCCAGCAAAGTCGGCCGGGCCTCTACAACCCTGGAGGTATCCAACAAAAGTTTGGGAAAGAGTTCACGCTGACTGTGCTGTATCAGACGGTGTACACCTACTAGTTTTTGGAGACGCGTGCTCTAAGTGGATAGAAGTGTTCGCTATGAGATCAACGTCAACCGCCAAAACTCTGGAAAAGCTGGACACATTGTTCGCAGCTTACAGCTTCCCCGAAGAAACTGTTACTGACAATGGCCCACAATTCACTTTGGATGACTTTGGAGGGTTCATGAGGCACAGGGGTATCAAACACACATGCTGCTTCAAATGGTGCCGCAGAAGGACACGTAAGAAAGACTGAGGAAGCTATCCGAAAACAGGTTCTTAGCGATGAAAATGCTGGAGCGAAGTGTGCAATACAAAAACGTTTGAACAAATTTCTTTTTTTCCATAGAAACACCCCGCACTCGATGACTTCGCGGACACCTGCTGAAGTTTTCCTCAAGCATGTGCCCCGAATTCCGCTGACCCTTCTGAAACCAAGTTTTGCAGGAGACATGGCGGAACGTCTGACACGAGACACGGAACAACGTAATGAAAAAAGTGAATCCGCAGAATCTTTCTCCGTCGGTGATGGAGTCTACGTGAAGACCACTGTATCTTGGCAAGAAGGTACTGTCGAACAAGTTGTTAGCAGAGTCACATAATTACGGTTCAAGGTCGACTGCAATTCACTCACGTCGATCACTTGCGGCCAAGACAATTCACTGTGTAGACAGAAGCGATGGGTCTAGAAAGCTCAGAAGTTGCAAAAGGCCTTTTTCAACACTTTATTCTCCAGAGGTCTTTTCCAGGTTCCCGAAGCGTGAAAGCGAGGTACAAAGCACACTCTTCTCCTAGACTGAGAAGGAAAGAATGTGATCTCTGATATCAGTTCAGACGCATAACCAAGACATGGGCAGTCTTCATAAGCGCTATTAAGCATAGGCCTCTATGAATAAAGCCCACATTCGTTCCTGCCCTGGCTTCCTGCGTTCGTGTCTTTCCTCGGCCACGATAGAACACGGCGCAAACAAAGAATTCCCGTCCGTGCGTCGATTTATAGCGGCAAGCCTCACGCCGAACTCCGTAAACACCATGCGCCGACGTAGCCTGACATCTCTGGCCAGAAAATAAGGATGGACGAGAAGGGAATTGCATCGGAGGGGAAAAGTGATGCGGTAAAGGAAATGATTCCTTCCACACTAGGCACACCAACACTCGTTTTCTTATGAAAACAATGACGCACCTTTTCTACATGTTGCCTCCTCTACAAATTAGATGAGGGTCCATATCATCGCATAACAAGAGGATCATAAAGTTCATATTGGGCATAAAGTTCATATTCGGTAATGCAGAAACTTAAATTTGGAGAGTGCTCTAAATCCTTCCACCTTCTCATCATCATCATCAGCCTGACTACACCCACTGCAGGGCAAAGGCCTCTCCCATGTCTCTCCAATTAACCCTGTCCTTTGCTAGTTGCCGCCACTGTATCCCCGCAAACTTCTTAATCCAATCCGCCCACCTAACTTTCTGCCGTCCCCTACTACGTTTGCTTTCTCTTGGAATCCACTCCGTTACCCTTAAGGACCAGCGGTTATCTTGCCTTCGCATTACATGCCCTGCCCAAACCCACTTCTTCCTCTTGATTTCAACTAGGATGTCATTAACCCGCGTTTGTTCCCTCACCCACTCCGCCCTCTTCCGATCTCTTAACGTTACACCTATCATTTTCCTTTCCATAGCTCGCTGCGTTGTTCTTAACTTAAGCTGAACCCTCTTTGTTAGCCTCCACGTTTCTGCCCCATAGGTGAGTACCGGTAGGATACAGCTGTTATATACTTTTCTCTTTAGGAATATTGGTGAGCTACCATTCATGATCTGAGAGAACCTGCCATACGCGCTCCAGCCCATTCTTATTCTTCTAGTTATTTCCCTCTCATGATCCGGATCTGCGGTCACTCCCTGCCCTAAGTAGACATATTCTCTTACTACTTCCAGCACCTCGCTACCAATTGCGAACTGCTGTTCCCTTGCAAGGCTATTGAACATTACTTTGGTTTTCTGCTTGTTAATTCTCAGCCCCACCGTTCTACTCTGCCTGTCTAGCTGATTGATCATGCTTTGCAGTTCTTGTCCTGAGTGGCTTAGCAAGGCAATGTCATCAGAGAATCGCAAATTACTCAGGTATTCTCCGTTAACTCTTATCCCCAACTCTTCCCATATCAGTCCCCGGAATACCTCCTGTAAGCAGGCAGTGAAGAGCATTGGCGAGATCGTGTCTCCCTGCCTGACACCTTTCCTTATTGGAATTTTATTGCTGACTTTATGGAGAACTATAGTAGCTGTGCAATCGTTATAAATATCTTCCAATATTTTCACATAGCACTCTTCCACACCCTGATTCCGCAATGCCTGCATGACAGCTGACGTTTCCACTGAGTCGAATGCTTTCTCGTAATCAATGAATGCTATATATAGGGGTTGGTTATATTCTGAGCATTTCTCTATCACCTGAATGATAGTGTGAATGTGTTCTATTGTCGAGTATCCTTTACGAAAGCCTGCCTGATCATTTGGTTGACTAAAGTCCAAGGTTGTCCTGACTCTATTAGCGATTACCTTAGTAAATACCTTGTAGGTAACGGAGAATAAGCTGATCGGTCTGTAATTCTTCAGGTCCTTGACGTCTCCTTTCTTATGAATTAAGATAATGTTAGCGTTCTTCCAAGCTTCTGGTACTCTCGAGGTCACAAGGCATTGCGTATACATGGTGGCTAGCTTTTGTAGCACAATCTCTCCTCCGTCCTTCAGCAAATCTGCTGTTAGCTGATCCTCCCCAGCTGCTTTCCCTCTTTGCATTGCTCCTAAGGCTTTCTTTACTTCCTCCTTCGTTACTGGCGGGATGTCCCATTGCTGCGCTCGACTGCCTCCCTCAGTAACTTGATGATTATATTCGCTACTGTATAGATTTGTGTAGAACTGTTCGGCTAATTCAACTATCTTATCCATATTGCTGATGACATTGCCCTGTTTGTCTTTTAGCGCATACATCTGGTTTTTACCTATGCCCAGTTTTCTCCTCATTGATTTTAGGCTACCTCCGTTCCTTAGAGCATGCTCGATTTTCTCCATGTTAAACTTTGTTATGTCGGCTACCTTGCGCTTATTTATTAACTTAGATAGCTCTGCTAGTTCTATCCTGTCTGTGGAGTTAGACGTCCTCATGCTTTGACGTTTCTTAATCAGATCTTTAGTCTCCTGAGATAGCTTGTTGGTATCCTGTCGAACCATCCTACCACCTACTTCTGCGGCGCACTCTGTAACGATAGCTGTGAGATTATAATTCATTGTTTCAACGCTACGGTCGTCTTCTTCAGTTAAAGCGGAAAATCTGTTCCGCAGCGACAATCTGAATTCCTCTACCTTCCCTCTTAATGCTAACTCGTTAATAGCCTTTCGCTTCACCAGTTTCCTCCGTTCCCTCTTCAAATCTAAGCTAATACGAGACCTTACCATTCTGTGGTCGCTGTAACGGACCTTACCGTGGACATCCACATACTCTACGATGCCAGGGTGTGCACACAGAATGAAGTCTATTTCATTTTTAGTCTCACCATTGGGGCTTTTCCACGTCCACTTCCTGTTTGCTCGTTTGCGGAATAAGGTATTCATAATCCGTAAATTATTTCTATCTGCGAACTCTACTAATAACTCTCCCCTACTGTTCCTAGAACCTATGCCATAGTCACCTACCGCCTTGTCTCCAGCCTGCTTTTTACCTACCTTTGCATTAAATTCGCCCATCAGTACAGTGAACTGTGATTTTACTTTGGTCATTGCCGATTCCACATCATCATAGAACCTTTCTACTATCTGGTCATCATGGGTTGATGTAGGCGCGTAGGCTTGTACCACCTTCAGCTTGTACCTCTTATTAAGCCTAATTACGATAGCTGCCACTCTCTCGTTAATACTGTAAAACTTCTCGATGTTGCCAGCTATATCCTGATTTATGAGAAATCCCACACCTAGTTCTCGCCTATCTGCTAATCCACGATAGCACAGTACATGCCCGCCCTTTAGTACTGTATACGCCTCATCTGTCCTCCTAACCTCACTAAGCCCTATGACATCATGGGATGTCATAGGGCCTTCCACCTTATACTCTTGTACAAAGAAACATGCCGATGCAGAAGTTTAAAGTGTCTTATTTCACCGGATTAAAAATATGGCACTGCAGCACTATACCACCAAAGGTATGAAGTTTAAGGACAGCGTCGGTAATAAATGTACTTAAAAGTAAAAACTTTCCCGAGTGGCTTAAACACCCAACCACGAGCATGCTGCATGGTGTACAAGCATATATCTGGGGAAAGGCTACAATGCGATGAGGTTTCTGCAAATATACTTATTTCGTTGTAATGTTAGTGAAAGAATACATCTTAAACCTAAGTTCCCTTGAAGGCATGGACGCTTTGCGACTGCACTGCATCCAGAGTGTCTTTTACGGCGACAGGGCAAGCTGGTACGTCTTTATAGGAAGGCCTGCAATGCGAACATAAACTACAAGGAGTGGCAGAGCGAATTCGCAATCCTGCTGTTCAGGAAGGCCACTAATTTTTAAGGCGAACACTGTGCCAACCCATGTTTTTTGGGACTGAGGCATAAGAGAGGAGGAATGTCTTTATTGCTCAGCCAAAACTGCTTTAACGTTTACCGTTTAAAAGGCCATCGAGAGGTATGATTGGCCTTATGAGACACAAGGGTAGTGTTTCATGCCCGCTGTGACATGATACATGCGTTCTGGCGCAGTCACAGAGTAAATTCTAACGATTTGGTATTATACTGGCGTACCCTTAAAAGTACATGTGCAATGAGGGTATCGATGCTGCAGCCTGAGGCTGCAGTCTTCGTGAATGAGAATATACAGTGCGATGGAACTCTTCGTAAGGTGGCTTGGGCGTAAGTAGGATATTCTGCTTAGCATCCCGAAATACCTGAGCATACCAATAAGGGAAGATGCAATGCCCGATTTACTGTGTAGTCCTTGATTCTATCGCTCGACCGGGAAGAAGTCGAATGAAGCGGAACATTTTCTCACGCAGCTTTCTTCCAACAAAGTTAAGCAGACGAATGGTACTTGGTTAATTGCAGTACTGCTGACAATGTTAAGAGTTCACACGGTGCGTAACAGTTTCTGCTGCTAAGAATGCCGAGAGTAAGGTGTCTCGCCAGCAGTACACAAGATAACTTTAATTTCAGCTTCCATACGACACCACTTTGTCTGTTGACAGCTGGTAGGGCGTTTGTGCAAGGAACACACGTCCCGGAACCAGCCGGCCTTTGACAAACAGTGACGTCACCATCATCAACATCGGTGGCAGCCGGATCGTGATGACAACGGATGATGAAGGAGACTGAACGTGACAAAAATGCTCGCGTTAGTGAACACTAGTGCCCCGTCCGGACCTTCTAGTGATCCGTCTCTCCAACATATAAACGACAGCTTACAGGCGTGGCATGCACTGTCGCTTACTTTACGAAATCATTGTCGATATTCAGGTTGGCGACGCTGGAAGCCAAGGCCCTTGAGCATTCGGTCGATCCCACCAGACAGGCCAGGCGCGCCAAATGAACGGCCGCGCTGGTTCTGCACAGATCGAAAATGAAGCGTGCGTGAAAAGACAAGGCTGCATGCAAAGTAAGAGGGCCCGTTATTGTAGCAATTTTGCCAGTATAAAGACGATCGATTCTAGTAGAGAAGATGCTAGTTATTGCATGCAGTACTAAAGACCAGTGCGCACCATATCTGACTGCTTCGAAATGGTCCTTGCCATGAATAGTTGCAGAAATACTGATGGAACAACGATCAGACGTTTGTACAATCGCATGAGTCTCAGATGTCACTGATAATCCGTTAAACTGCAGTAGACAGATTCAAAGCCAGAAACCCAGAAAATGTTCGCGAACTGTTCAATGGCGGCGAGAAGAAACAGAGAGTGCGCGTACTCATAATTTCAGAGTTGGACCCTTCAGGCACGCTCTATAGGCCATGCGCGTTATTTATATACCCATAGAATTTGTACGGTGGGATAGACATTTTAATCAAGATATTTCTTGCAATTATGCCCAATGCATTGGCTACACTTACACAAAACGAGCCTAGCCCTGAACCAAAATTCTGTCTATAGTCAGATACAACTTAAGCCTGCAGTGAAGCTCCGCCCAAATTCAGGACCGCCACACAAAATTCCTCCACGACAAAAAGTAGTCCGTTGTTATAATTTGTCTTGTTACTTGGTTTATGGGATTTAACGCCCCAAAGCGACTCAGGCTATGAGAGACGCTGTCTTGTTACTTAAACAAGAAGCTAATCAGAAGAAAGTAAATTATAAGCTCTAGAATATTGAGACCAGGATTTTTTAATATACTGGAACATCAAAAACATTGGAGCTAACTGCGGCACCCTCATTGGAGAAATGCGTAAGCATGAGCTTTCAAACTTCGCGCCACGCTTCGTTTTCAAATTTGGCGCCACGTGCTGTCTCCGCCCACACATCCGGTCACGTGGTGCCACACTTGAGGCGTTTTAAAATTAAATTTGACGCCACTTTTGCTCCGGCCCCGCCCACTTTTTGGACATTTTTGGCTCTAATTAATTATCTAATTAACCCACGCGATCCCTGCATTTACCATGCGAGATTTTTTATGCTCTATCCGATGGTACGATCCTTTTTCGCATAAACCCATTCGTTCGGACGCAATCGCGTGAACAAGCTCGTGATGATACGAAGCCGCCCACTTTTTGGACATCTTTGGCTCTAATTAATACACTACTCAACCCACCTCAACCCCCCGATTTCCCCTCCGAGATTTTTTGCTGCTCTATCCGATGGCACCATTCTTTATCGCATAAACCTTTTCGTTCGGACGTAATCGTGCGGACAAGCTCCGCAAGCCGTACCATGCTTACGCATTAAAAGCTGATTTCATTTACTATTGTGATTGGCCAGCGGAGTAATATAGTACGCCGCGGATTATGGCCCAGTGTTAGTAGCCACTTTTTTTTTTAAGTTGTATTCTGCTATGGTACTAAATTTGAAGCGGAGTCAGATTTTTTAGCACCAAGAAATCATATCTTTGTTGCGCATAGGATCACTTATATTAGACGAGTAATTGCAGATACCGTCGTCTCACACTTTTCTGAAGCGCACTGCGTCTGTCGAGCGTGTCCCAGGATATAACTGAATTCAGAGCACATTTTAAAATACGTCGTTTTGCACTGAGTCAAACATTACTGCCGTGATTTTCAGTAAAGCAGGAGTAAAGAGGGAAAATCTCGCTGACTTTGGTGACTACTTGTGCCAAAGCCATGATTCGAGCCCTATCATGGTGCTGACTGCAGTCGTGGTCTTGACGATATTTTTTTTAATTCCATCGTCAAAGTTAGTGACAGTTTTTATCCTCGATCAAGCAGTCGTAGACACTGTGGAACTCAGAATTCAGCGGTGGAACATTCCCGAGCGGAGTGGGACGCTTACCTAGCTCTTCTCGCAAAAGTACGTGCGCAAAAAGTCTCTACTGCACTGTGTATGTTTTCCACAGTCAGATTAATTTGTGCGGTTGAAACGAGATAGTACGCCGGGAGCAGTTTTGTGAACTTGATTTATTTACCTGATCACGCATTTAAAATAATAGCGTAAAATGGACCTCAAAAACAGCAGAAGAAACGTTAACACTTGGCGCATAATGTCTGTGTCGTAAAGTACCTATTCTTGGAATCATTCGACCTAATTATTCCTTTGGAAAAGTATATGCTGACACAGGTTTTGGGCTATACTGTCATGGTCAACGTAATCTAATATGCAAGCTACTCTAACTGCGCCCCAAGACCGAGCACTCACTTCGGGGCCTGGGGGCCGAGATCGGTGGCTGGATCGATTTTCTTGACCCGTTCCTGGATTATTGCATTGATGCGTGCCTGCATGCAGAAGAAATGTCAGTTTCGGTTCGGAACAGTAAATTTCAGGTTCTTCTTCTTCTTCTTCTTTGCACCATAGGTGCCCCGCAAGAGACGGGTGGTTTCAACTTGAAGACTTGAAGACACAGGGATAACAAAAAGGGATACTTGAAGTTTTATATACAAATATTTACAGCGTATAGAAGTTTAGACACTCGAGACAAATTAACGGCACAAGGACAAACAACAAAAAAAGGCGGAACTGGCTAATACTAGGGGAGGCCCCTACTCGGCGTTGCCGAAGATGCGTTGCATCTCACCTTAGCGCAGAACCTCGCTTCCAGCTCCGGGGCCCGGTTTTGAAGACCAGAAGGCCCGGCCCACATTTGGTGGCTTCCAATCATGTTACGATGTTCACATGATTGGTTTATCGAGAGCCTGGCCAGCCCTCCAGCTCCCGTAGGGCAAAACGCCCTTTCCACAAACCCAAACGCACGGTCGTGTCAAATGAAAATAAACACAAATATACATTCGTGCTCGGTACCGCGTGTCGGGTGGACACCCGTACTTCCCGGCGCGTTCGCGAGCGGCCGCGTTCCAAGAAAGGAGACGCTCCGCTTTGAGTGCCCCCAGCCGCGTTCCAATGACCCCCGCGAACGCTACCGATCCCTTACAGGAACCTTTTAACAGTGTCCGCCAGTCAGGCTCGGCTTCAAAGCATGTCACACCACTTACTCCCCTGTCCTTAAATGGTTACGAGCCCATCGCTATTGCAGCTCTCCAAAAGTATCAGCTATAGTGCTTGCTGCTAGTGACGCGGACAGCAGACGCAACGTCAAGCGATGCACAGTGAAAATATTCGGAATTCCAGTGCAATACCATTTCACCCCACTACCTGCCAATCAGGCCTCGGCATAATCTGCATTCCCTAGAGACAAGAGTTGAAAAACCGTCAACTGTTGAGACGAGTAAGTCATCCTGTCCCTAACGAACCAAGAATAACGAAGTTTTTCTCGTCGAAACGAAAACTTTTCCCAAGATTATCATGCTGCTGTGGGTCGAAATCTGCAACAGACCGCTAAAAGCATCGCATACTTAAAATATGCTCCCTGCATGCCACACTGCGCCGCTTTTAATCAAAGCTAAGGCCAACCCTGTTCCCTGCTTGTGGGAATCAACGCGACATTTCTCGTTCCTTGGGTAAAAATACAATCCACATCCAGGTCATATTCAAATCCCATCAGAAGATATGCGTTGTAAGGCTAGGCAACGGTAGGAAACTTTCGTACACTCTATTGTGCATCCAATAAAGACGTCACGAAAATACCTCCCATAACGGCAAGAGAGAAGGAATTTGAAGCGTCGTATCGTCGTCATAACGATGGTATGCAGAAAAAAACTTCGTCTCCGAAGTGGGCACGAACCACCGCCGGCTAAAATTGAGTAGCTTCATATCTCGGTGCCTACGACCGTTCGCTCACCACCACTGCTTACCTCTCTACGTGCGTGTGCAGGAACAATTTAATGTCAAGAATCAGTTTTCCTCCAGTCACCAGGTGCGCTGAAGTAGCTGATACCGAAACTAACAAGAGTTTCCTACCCCTGGCTAGGCTTCCAACCACACCGGCTGTAAAAAAATCTTCGGTGAGCTGAACAGTGAAACTCCTACGAAGCATTATGGCAGGCGTAAGGTAGCCAACGCGTCGCGGCTTGCACTGAAAAGCGCACGACTTTTTTTCTTTTAATTCTCTCTCTGCTTTGTGTACCTTGTATGCGGTCTCGTCGGCATCGCTCAGGAGCAATGAGAACGCCTCGTGCTCCGTGGCAACCACCTGTTCGGCAAAAACGTCCCACAGGTCCACACTGCCGGATTTGAGAGCCTCCCACGTCCACAATGCGGCGACCACGTCACCCGAATGCTTCCTGCAACACAGAGCGCATGGCAATACAAGCTTTCACTTTCACAATTTGTGCTCTAATTTCACTTGTTTAGTACGTCGATATAAGAAAACGGCAGTTTTCTACTCCTCCTATAAAACATGGGCGCATGTCAGTCATACGTCAGTCATATCAGCCATTTCCAGAAATGAATTTACTGCACCACTGGGACAGAGAACACTTGTTTTTGGGCTCCTGATTTTCAGTTTTTCACCTGCCCAATCACGACGCTTTCTACCCTTGGTTGAAATAAATACCGCTTGCGGCTTTCAGTAGGAAACAGATGTCGATTTCATTGGGTATTTCCTCGGACATGACTTAGGGAATTCTGAAAGCTGTTCATTGTGAGTCGAAGAATTCACCACGGCCGCCTGACAGAATTGATTGGCTTATACAAAAGGGCTGCATCCGAAACAGGGTGCACACATTTTGCTTAATGAGCATGTTGTTTTATGAAATCTGCGGCTAAATGTATGTGAACGCTTGTAAGGTGACCATATAGCCTTCGACTGAACCACACCGCACCTTGTATAACTAGAAAATCCGTGTGAAACGGTAGAACAGCCCTGAACTGACTTATATATAGTGCGCATGGAGAGATTACCGGAAGTTCCCGTCTCACATCGCATCAGCACGCAGAAACATTTATAAGTTCGCCGAAACCTCAATTGCATATAGATACACTGAGGCACACTTACTTTTCGCCGAACTGTTTGTGCGACTGGTAGAGTAGGTACCAGGCCGTGATGCTGTCGGGGGGCGTCTGCATATCAAACAAGGAAAATAATTATATTGAACACACATATAGATTTAGTGTGCGATTGGGATTTATACAAAAAGAGATGGTATCGCAGAACACGAGGCGGTTAGGGAAACGTGTAAGCAAATTATGTTAACACAGATCAACATCTACGCATTCGGCACCAATTTAAATGTACACTGCTGACGACACTCACCGCGGTCAGGCTGTGGCCAATGAGCGTCCACGCCGTGACATCCTGTTTGATGCCGTAACAGGCCGTCACAGCAGGGTTCACCAGCAGCGGGTCCTTGTCGGCGATGGTCAGCGGCGCTTCGGCTGCATGTGTAGAAGTGTGAGATGCTTTTAGCGGAAGCTTTTTTGAAGCATCAAGTGCTTTCGTCTCCACTTCTTGGCAATATCAGTCCAACACTGTCCCGAACTCTCGGCGAACTTGTCGAGATCAATGCTGAAACTTCCGTCAGAAATGTGTTTATATCCAGAAAGAAAAGGCTTCCTCAGCTCTCTGAGCTAGATTCGAAAGAGTGCCCTGAAATAGAAGAGCAGCTTTCCCTACTTTGCCTCCGTCGTAATGATATGAGCTGTTCTTTACTCGCATTATTATGCTAGGCACGTTTTCACTTCAATAAGTTTAACGCAACTGTTAGGGTGATAAAGAAACGTTCGCAGCATTTCTTCGAGGGTTGCCGCGAGGAGAGTCGTATTGCTATGGAAGAATCCACGTTTGATGCCTAACAATTAATAGCCGAGCTAAATATGATACTTGATCGTCCTGGCATTCCTGCCTTTCTCCATGGTGGATCAAGCGCTGTGCCACCCGATTTTCCTCTAGGTAATATTGAGAAACTTTTTTTCTGATTCATTATGTGTTCTGAATTAGCAGCATTAGCAGCTGTTGATGTCTTTACCAGAAATGACAACACTTCTCGGTTGGTGACGTCACTTTCTTCCAGCCAATCAGTGGATTAAGCTGCGGACGACAGATCTTTCTGATGACGAATCTAATGCTATCATAATGACACAGATGCTCTTAAACGTCGCGCCATGTGTGGCCCAAGGCACGGTACACCAGCGAGCGATTAAATTGCGATACAGAACGGTCACGGTCAATACGAATGAAGTGATTAACATGAATCAACCCTTCGCTATTGTTAGCGAGTGATTTGGACGAAGCAGGAGCCAAGACGAGGTATGCACAGTGGTAAAGGCTAACCGGGTGATCTCATCAGTGCTGGGGTCACGAGAGGCTGCTTTAACATATGCGTCCGTAACGTACCGAGTGTGCGAGGTATTTGAGAACACACAATGTTGACTTCAGACACAGAACCAAATTTCCAGCAAATGTAGACAAATTTACACCAAGCTTTGGAAGCTACTTCTGTTAAGGTTTATGTCCAAAATTACTCAATGAATCAGTTACCCGCTGCAATAACATATTCAGTTCGGCTTTGGAAACGACTGCATGCTCGAATCAGGTGGTCCTTAGAGATGTTGGCCATTGAGTGAGCATTGAAGGCTTTCAGCGAGTCTTTCGTGTTATGTGGCAGTTTGTTGGCCTCCCTCTCAACGACGCTCCAGACATAGTAGTCCAGTCTTTACATAAAAACAGCGCTACAGACTGGACCAAGAAGAGAAGACACAAACACAGGCGTGTCTTCTGTTCTTATCCCCGTCTGTAGCGCTGTTTTTATGCAAAGAATATACCAACTAGCTCGGCTTATTCCTCTCTTGGATAGTAGTCCAGCGGATTTAAATTTGGAGAACCAGGAGGGCGCAAGTTGAGAGTGACATGGTCGTTGAAGTTGTCGACAGCCACTCCTGTGTAACGCAGGTGGTGTGGGCTGGAGCCGAATCTTGCTGAAAGACTTAAGGTCATCGTTTTGAAACAGTCTATATCTAGAGCTTTACAACGGTGTCAAGCGCCTACATAAACGCAGTAGCGTTTACGCGGAGTCATACTTCAAAAACGTGTGGTGGCATGTCGTCACCCTCGTACTGACGACGTCTAACACCATCACAGACGAAGTAAATTTTGTGTGCATCACTGTAGGCATCTCATCAACGCTTGTACAAAGTAACCTGTTGTTACGGCGGTTAGCTTTTTCGTATTGCTCGAAGTTTTCAACTGAAAAGCCAAGGCATTCCACTCTCCTAAAGCTTTTTCAGCTTGCTTAGCAAGCGCTTGGACCGGAGCAGAGATTCTCCCTAGTTTTATGGGACATGAATTGCCCCTCCTCACGATGTAGTAATGGTACCTCACGTCCTCGAGGACCACCTAACAAGCAGTCGACTCTGCGACTCGTAGGTCCTTTGAAAAGGCCCTCATTGGCTTTCCTGGGTCGTCACACTCACGATCAGCCGCTGGAGAAAATCACGCGTTCTGGCGACATCGTACCGCTGACTGTGCTTTTCTTTTTCGCCTAAGATGCCACGTCACCGTCAGACCACATCAGTTATTTTCGCACCTTGTAAACGAAAGACTTCGGTGCGTTCAGAAAGGCGGCGATTTCCAAGTCGCTGCGGTGTGCGGCCAGAGCAACGAGGACTGCGTAGTACGCACAGTGTTTCATTACCTGCTTCAATTTGCACGGTACTCTTTCGGAACAAACTGCACAGTATGAAAGATAAGACCTCAACATACAAGAAGCTGCACTCCTAGATAGAAGTAGCGAGACTGCTGGTGCCTATGGCGATGGGGAATAAGTGTTCTCGAATACCCGGCGCACCTGGTACGTCATTACTATTGTTGGGAAGATTCTTTGTACCCGTCATTAGACTTACAGCTTGAAATTTTTTTTAATCAATCGGAAGAAGGAGTGAAACTTACGGTGGGTGGGGTTCAACCACTCGACGGCGATGGCATTGGGAGTCCTGAGACTGGCGCCCACAGCTGCGCCGCCAGTAGCGAACGGCGTCCCCTTTGCGCTGCTCACGTCCCTGCGCAAGCGACGGCAACATACGTCCGATATCACTGCTACGCAAATTCAGGATGCACCGAGTGTCCATCCTCATAAGGCTACTCGCTGTGGTGGCGAACGCAGGCATTATATAGCACCGGTTGAATCCGCACAACCAATAGCTTGAAATCTAAAGTGAAGGCCACGTAATTAACATTATTAGCCCCTCAATTTCTCAAGTGCTGTAAGTGCGGAGTTTAGCTTTGGCTTAGGCAGTTTCACCATTAAGGTTTTGTAATCTTTTGTCCCAGTGAATGAGCCGGGATAGGCCGAACTAATTGTCCCGTAGGGAATTTATGAGCTGGTCCCGATGCACCTACGATGGAGGCGTGTGGCTGGCTAATAGAGGCGTACATTGAAGTGCATGGTTTTGGAGACGACGTTGACGCTGATTTTATGATACAAGGCTGCGGACGCTGTAGAATCTCGTTATTTTAGCTTTGTTATCATGAACATCACAAACCCAATAGCGTAATCGCAATTTGGAGGCTGGTTGCGCAGAAAGCGCAGAGGACTGAGATCATTCGTAGCTAAGTGGAAACTTATTTTCGCGTGTCAAACCTCTGAATCACCATTTCTGCTTTCAACGAAAGGAAGCCGAAGTGCCGAAAAGCCTGTCGTCAATGTTTTGTTTGGAAACAACTTTAGCGTCTGTCACAATATTCCGCAGCGATGGCGTAGAGCAAGAGCATCCGCCTCGCGTGCATGAGGACCGGGGTTCGAATCCTGGTGCAGCGCAGTTATCCAGAGGATATGAAAGTCCGCGTGTCGATGCAATTGCATAACCAGGCCTGGGATGCGGCCAGATCTTGGTGACCACGACCAATAGTGCACTTCCTTACCAGAAACGGACTTCTCCATCCTGGTGTAGTACTTGGCCACAACCTCCTATATGAGTACATCAATTAACCATTGGCCGTCAATCCCCAGCGGTTGTGGGGCAACTGAGCAAGGAGTCGGTCAGATCTTTGATGCAGCAGAGGGCGCAAGAACTTCTGGCTCCGGACAGGCCGCCTTTGGAAACCGAACCTGGCAGCGTTCAACGCTAGAACTTTATCTGGTGAGGATAGTCGAGCAGGGCTGCTCGAGGAAACTAGTGGGTATAAAATGGCATGTCACAGTGCTTAATGAGGTCAGGAGGGGAGATGAGGTGTATACAGCTCTCAGGGGTGGACACGTACTATGCAATTGCGGATTAACGGACAGACAACACCTAGGTTTAAGATTGCTCATCAATAAGGATATAGCTGGCATCATAGAGGAATTCTGTATTCTTGGCTAGAGGTTGGCAGTCATCGTAATTAAGCTTAAAAAGAGCTGCAAACTGAACGTGGTACAAGCTTACGCGCTAACATTCAGCCATGATGAGCAGATCGGCGAAAACTTCCTTATATAAAGACGTGGAATCGGCAATGAGCAAAGTAAGATCACAGTACACCTTCCAGATAGGGGACTTCAATGACAATATAGGCAAGAAAGAGGGTGGAGACCAGCAGGCAATGGGTGAAAGGCTCTAGGAATGGTAAGGAATGAGTTGTTAGCGGAGTTTGCAGAGAGAAATAATTTACGGATCATGAATACCTGCTTCCGCAAACGAGAGAATATGGAGATGACGTAGAAGAGCCACAATGGTGAATAATAATGAAATGAGTTTCATGTCGTGCGCTCATCCTGGCATCGTGAAGGATGCAGAGATCCTCGGAAAAGTACGATGCAGCGACCAAAGGATGGTAGGGAATCGAATCAGCCTAGACTTGAAGGGGAAGCGGAAGAAACTAGTGTGGCAGGAGCCCATCAGTGGGTTAGAGGTAAGGGGGAAAATAGCGGAATGCAGGAGCTCGCTGCAGAAAAGATATTCTGCTTTAACTGAAGACGTCGTTCTTAGTGTTCAAGCAATGCACGATAATCTCACACTTATTACAGAATGCGCAGTGGAAGTAGGCAGTTGGACGGTTAGACAGGATACCGGCAAACGCTTTCATAAAACGAAATGCCTGACCCCGCCGCGGTGGCTCAGGGGTTACTGCTCTCGACTGCTGACCCGAAAGACGCGCGTTCGATCCCGGCCACGGCGGCCGAATTTCCATGTAGGCGAAATTCTAGAGGCCCGTGTACTGTGCGATGTCAGTGCACGTTAAAGATCCAAAGGAGGTCGAAATTTCCGGAGCCCTTCACTACGGCGTCTCTCATAGCCAAAGTCACTTTGGGACGTTAAACCCCAATAAACCAACGAAATACCTGACACTGCTATCAAAGCTAATCAATAAGCGCAAGGTAACCGACACAACGACGTTTAAAATGGAAAGAATCGAGCATTCTCTAAGGAAAGGAGGTAGCCTGAAAGCGGTCAATCGGAAATTAGTCATAAGCAACAATAAATTCGATGTATACACTATAAGAAAAGGAGGGTAGTGTCATTAGCAATATGAATAAGTAGTTCAATAAGTTGAAAAGGTCGCTGAAGAGTTCTACACGAATTTATAAAGTAGAGAAAGAATCAGGACGTCAATGAGAAAGGCAACAGTGAGCAGCAATTGGACATCTTGCCAGTAATGAAAGAGGAAGTAAAGAAAGCCTTAGGAGTAATGCAAACGGGTAAAGGAGCTGGTGAGGATCAGGTCACAGCAGATCTCTTGAAAGATGGCGCAGTCAGGCCGATGATGATGACAATATACCGCTGCAGCCAAGGCAAACTCAAAACACAAGAGGATCTGAAAGCAAATCTACAGCTTATTCTTCCTTGCATTTTGCACACTTCGTGTAGTATTCCTTACGCATCCAATAAGAGTGCATTTAACTTACGCGGTATCCCAGGTGACCTTGAGGACTTTTGCAGGGGTGGACTTTCTCTCCACGGTCAGCGTCTTGCAGCAGTATGTGAGCCACGGCTGCAGGTTGGCCTTCTGCAGGGTCTGCTCAGATATGATCACACGTAATGCGCATGTCAGTACCAGTCGCATATCATGGTGGCTTGGACGTTTCTCTTGTTAACCTCCGGGCCGTGGGTTTGTTTCGCGGTCATAGCATCCGTATAATTAAATGGGAGGTAAAGGCGGCAAGGGTCGACATTTGTGCATGAATTCACTACGACTTTCCTCACAATTCGCGCTACAGACTTGGGACTCCAAAAGGCGACGACTTAAATTCCAGTGCTGATCTCATCGCAAACAGTGCATTTTTTTTTACCAATTCGCTGCTGCTCGATGGAATGTCGCTAAGGCACAACGTTTCACCGGGGTGACCATTATGCATACGTTTAAAAGTTGCGCATTGTTTTAATGCTGTGCGCGCTGGGTGAGTTCAATTTTGAAGTACACTTTAGCTTTCAGCTCTCAGTGATTGAGTCTGAGTTCGAGGGCAAAGAAATAGGATGCGCATGCGGCCCGGATGGTGTGATAGAGCGTTCCTGACACAGCGTGTACAGCATAAAAGGTTTTTATCATTGAGAATCATATCGCACGGTGAGAGTAGGAGGGACTTTTTCCGCAATAATGGGCGCCGCCATCGGCGAAGCATGCCGTGACAACGGCGTACACGCAACCGAGAGCTCATGCGTTTGCACCATGAGATTTCGAAGTTCTAAATGCACCGAAAATTACTTTATACAGGCCATAGGTTGCGCATGTTTACAATTTCTTGGCTCAGCGAACTATCTAGAGGTACGGATTAAATAGCATTGTCTTTTTAAGTATCCAAAAGAGCATAAAAAGCCCATACGATTTTGTGCACCGGTTGTGGAATATGAAACGGCTGCGCACTATGTAGTGAAAACAAAAACCTTATCCACATTAAAGCTTTGCGGACTATGCACCTGGTGTGGAGTGTAAACAGGATATTACAGCATCTACTCTCCAATATACCTACGTGATAAATCTTGCGATCTTTATTTTGTTGAGTGTGCGGGATATCCGCAGTATAATCACATAACGTCTGCACAAGGGAACGGGAATCTCTGTGATTGTGGCTGGTTCGTTTTGCCATCGTTCAAAGTGCACCAATTCTATGTAAATCTGATAATGTTGCGCCGGTGCGTATACATTACCGTTAAGGTGTTAGAGTTACTGAGGGAAGCGTGTTTTCTTTAGCGCACATGCGATTCCAAGGTTATATAATAAATGAGTCGGTCCTAGGTTTAGACGATGACCGTTACACTTCAATGTGAACAAAAGATATCGGGGCATTTCACACAGCGCCGGACGTGATGTTGCAGCACTTTGCTATAATCGGATACAGTCAGAAAGCGACACGGCGGAGACCCCTAAAGGCAGCGCCCTCCAGCTTGTGGCGTCTACTGGTTGCCATGACGTCGCGATTAATCCCCTAGCATTCTCTGTCGTGGCATCGAAGGCGGCTGACAGGGGCAAGAGGATTCACCGGATTGACAGCCACGTCATGACGATCGGTCGACGCCATTGGATGGGCGGCTGTCTTTGAGAAGCATCTGCCACTTCGATCCTGAGTGGCGTCCGACAATAGTTTGAGGGTGCAACTGTTAAATGCATACCTGTAGAAGTGAAAACAATAAATCAAGTATTTTTATACCGGCTCGAAGGCCGCCAGCTCCTCCTCGGTGGTGGCCGTCTTGAAAAGGTGGCTCTTGATGTACGCCTGCAAAATAAACAAAGAAACAAACATGGATTACATGTGTAATCAACGAAAGGGAAAGTGCGATCATCGATCACTTCACTTGTTTTGCTAATTGTCACTGCTCACTGCCGTCCTGAAATCACAAGCGCAAAGTTGCGAGGTGGGCCTCTTTTCAATACGTGCAGAATCGAGAAAAAGGCTTATTGAGACACTACAAGCAGCACTGAGCTACCTGCTGTTTACTACAAGCACTAAAACTCGAAGATACGAAATGCAGGGTTCATTGGTGTTAGCAGGAAAAAAAATGGAAATAATAATTTCCTAGTATAAATTGTATTCGCAGGTTGCTGAGCATCCTGAAGACGCGAATCTATTGCCTCTCAGGAGCGGGAGTAATGAATGTGCGCCATTTCATGAGGTCAGCATGCCATGGCTGACACGGCACTAACCACTCGGTTTCTGGCATGAGATCTCACAATGATCCAGTTTCAGCTAAGACAGTCTGTGTGCACATGCCTAAGCTAGGGGATGACAGTGACCCAGAACTGATCGGGAATATGAAGCCTACTGTCAAATACCCCAGTACAATTACCATTTTATAACAAAGGCACATCAGTACTGACCCTGAAGACATCCAAAATTTGTACATTATTTAGATGTAAAAGTGCCAGATCTTGATCTTTTTTTTTAACATAAGACAGGAAGCCATTATACACCGGCACTAAAAAAAGAATCTCAGATTTACCTTTTTTTTTCTCATGAGAGAAGATCTCTCTCTTATGCTCCCAAACTTCGATGTTTGTCGAGATTATCTAAAGCAACCGAACAGGCTTAGGTAATCTGGAGACTCAAGTGGATATGCCTTATCA